>NW_028255379.1:0-43857 GCF_964263255.1 Lissotriton vulgaris
AATTAATATAGTAGTAACTTGCCACTATGTACACTGTATGTGTCATATGTGAGGTCATTAGCAGTGCATGGCGAGGAGGCAAGTTATAGTTAGCATTACTAACTTTTTTTTTTTTTTTTTTTTTTTTGGTGTTCAACACTGCTTTATTGATAAGAGCACAGTAGGATACACAGCTTGAGGTGCCTACAACCCGGAGGCCGGCAGCGACAATGGAGCAACAATACACAGCCTTACAGCCGGCATCCCTGGGGCCCGGCGGCATGTTACTATGGGAATGCTATGTACAGCGCCGACCAGCGGGGCAGGCCAAGGGAGGATGTGCTGCAGCCGAACAGGTTTTGTTGGAGCACAACGAGAATCTCGCTCCTAATTTTTTGTAACGTGTAAAACAAGAAAAAGAACAAAGAGAAATAAATAAAGAAAACCCCAACTCTTTAACGAGGTTACGCGCGAGTAGTGGTGTATGACAATGCGATGAAGATGTATGAAAGTGGTGCAGTGTGGTGGTGCCGCTAGCTGCCAGTGCGTGGGGCAGTGAACATCCAGAATGTAAGGGCCAAGGGTAGTGGTAGTCCATGGGGCCAGGGTGCAGAGTTGTCAGTGGTATGCAGGACAGCTCCCTCCGGTGGAGGGGGGGGGGGCGTCCGACGGCGTGTCGGGAGAGGACGTCGGTCATAGGAGGGGGGGAGGCGAGGGGGACTGTGCCGTAAAGGCGAGTACCACATCTTCCACTAGAAGACTGCAGGGGCATAGAGATCCCATAGGTGGAGGAAAGCAGTGTGTGTCATGTAGCGTCAGATGGCAATAAGGTAACCAATAGTCTCAATGAGGTTGGGAGGCAGTGAGCCCATCGCCTGGCGCAATGTCATCATCCGAGCGCCTGAGCAGGTAGTGTACCAGTGGGTCCCAGATATTCCTAGGCCTGCTTGTGAGAGGCAGTAATTCCGAAAAAGTGTTATGTTGATCCTGGCAATATGTTAAATCAGTGAGCCAATCCTTGAACTTAGGCGCTCTGCCTCTGCCCCAGCGGCAGGCGACACGTCGCTTGGCCAGGAGGAATGCCATATCGACGAATTTCCTGCTTCCCCTGGATATATGTTTCGTGTATCCAAGGATGGCTACCAAGGGGTCTGCGGGGATCTCCTCATCCACCATCTGCACAACGGCCTCGATGACCCGTCGCCAGTAGTCTGCAATCTGGGGGCAGGACCATGCTAAGTGGAGAAAGTCAGCGTGTTCTGCGCGGCAGCGCTCACAGCGGTCATTATCGGCTAGCCCGAATCTGTGTTTTCGGGCCGGAGTGTAGTAGACCCTCTGCAAGTACTTATAATGTATTATTTTCAATCTGCAACTGGCAGTGATGCGAGAAGTCAATGCACAGCAATAGTGCCATTGATCGTCCGATACCTCTGTATCCAGTTCCGCCGACCAGCGCAATCTGGCAGTGGAGACCGATAGGGGGGCAGCTCCACGACATTGGCGGTAGAGCCTGGAGACTAGATGGGCCCCATCTGGAGATTCCAGTAGATGGTGCAGAGGAGGCAGAGGCACAGGTTCGGTAGGGTAATCCGGAAGGATGTCTCGCATCCCCGCACGCAATCGAATATAGTAAAACAACTCGAGGGGCGAGTGGGCATGCGATTGGAAAAAAAGATCCGCTGTCTTGAACGTTCCGTTGTGGAACAGGTCCCCCCAAGTGGAGATATGCAGTTTGGCGCAGAGCTGGCGAAACCCAATTTCCGACAGCAGGGTAAGGTTTGGGTGGTAGGTCAGAGGGAGCTTAGGAGAGTAAGGCATCGCGCAGAGGAGTCGCTGGGCGATGCGTCGCCACGCGTCTAGGGTGCAAGAGACCGAGGTGTCTGCCGTGGGGATGGAAGACTCGGGACAATGCATCAGACCGTTCAATGGAAGTGGGTGTGCTATCCAATCCTCCACTGCTACGTGAGGCATGAAGGGGGTAGGAGCCATCCAATGATAAGCAAAATGCGCTTGTGCGCACAGGTAGTATGCCTCAAAATCTGGGATGTCGAAGCCACCCTGGTCGTAGGGAAGGGTCAGCGTGGACCACTTTAGCCGGGGAGATTTGCCACCCCAGAAAAGTCTGCGTAGTTCGGCGCGAAGTGTCCTAAAGAAGAAAGCCCCTGGATAATATGGGATGTTCAGGAAAAAATACAAAAAACGGGGCAAAATCACCATTTTAATAAGGGAGGCTCTGCCAGCCATGGAGAGTGGCATCGTGATCCACCTGTCGACAGTAGCGGTCAGTTTGGTGATAGCCACGCCATAATTGGAGCGAAGCGTCTCACCCTTGTCCCGTGCGATGCGGATCCCCAAATAACGAAGATCGTCTTTGCACCATTCTAATGGATAATCCAATTGGAAGTCAGTCACCGCATCTGTTAGGGGAAAAAATTGTGACTTGGCCCAATTAATATGAACGCCAGACAGTCCTCCGAACAGGACGAATTCACGGAGCAGGGGGTTAAGGTGCAGTTCCGGGGATTTGACATACAGCGTGATGTCATCCGCATAAAGCGATACATCAATTTGCCGCTGCAGGCATTGAAACGCTCCCTCTCGGTGTAATTGGCGGAGGCGGCACGCTAGTGGTTCGACCGCGATTGCAAACAGCAGGGGTGAGAGCGGGCATCCCTGACGAGTGCCTCTAGTAATACCGATGGGCGGCGATTGCTTCCCGTTGATCAGTACCTTCGCCGTGGGATCCGTGTATAGGAGGCGCACCCAAGCCAAGAACAGTTTAGGGAAACCCATGCGTCCCAGAACCGAAAAAAGGTAGGGCCACTCGACGGAGTCGAACGCCTTGGTGGCGTCGAGGAACACAGCCGCCACTGGGACATCAGGATGGACAGAGCGTAGTAGAGAAAACAGGGTGCGCAGATTGTGGGAGGTGGACCTGCCTGCTACGAAGCCAGATTGGTCGGGCAGGACGATTCTAGTCATCAGGAGTGACAGTCTCGTGGCGAGAACCTTAGCAAGGATCTTCACATCACAATTGAGAAGGGAGAGTGGCCGGTAAGAGTCACAGGAAGTAGGGGCCTTACCAGGTTTCAGAAGGGAGGTGATAACCACTTCACGCATAGATCGAGGTAGTCTACCATCAGCTAACGACTCAGTGAATACTTCGTTAAGCACTGGTGCCATAACATCAATATAAGTTTTGTAAAATTCGGCTGGGATGCCATCAAGCCCTGGGGCCTTCCCATTCTGTAGGGACATAATGGCCTCGCGGACTTCCTCGAGTTCAAAAGGAGCCGCTAGGAACTCCCTGTCTCCGTCGCTAAGCCAGCATAGCGCCACGTCGTTCATATATTCAGCGTATGGAGCATCAGTTTCTGCCTTTGAGGTATATAGTGCCGAGTAGTGCGCCGTAAATGCAGTCAGTATCTCATCTGAGTCTCTAGTTACAATACCATCCACATCAATGAGTTCTAATATCGTGGTGTGTTCACGTGGCGCGCGCGTGAGTGAGGCAAGCACTTTACCAGGCCTATCTCCCTCGCAGTATTTCCGGGCCACCCAGTGTTTGCCTCGATACCTCGCCTCTCTTGCAGCTTCCTCCTCAAACTTGGATAGTGTGTCCCTAAAGGTCACCCGTAGATGTGGGTCATCGCTCGCCACCATTTGGAGCTCTAGTGCATGCAACTCTTTTTCCAAAGTGGTGATGGTACGCAGAATATCCCGCAGGACCCCATGGCTCTTAGAGATGCAGAATCCCCGAATAGTGACCTTGAAAGCCTCCCATATGTGTTCCACTGAGTCTACGGAGCCCTTGTTTCTAGGAAAAAAGTCCCTGATCTCCTCGCCCAACTCCGTGCGAAAGAGCTCATCGAGGAGCGTATCGGGGCTGAGCCTCCAGTGTGGTCTTGGACTATCCCACCCAGGGGTTCGGAACCGTAGTTGAACAGGGCTGTGATCAGAAAAGGTCCGAGGCAAGTGAACGGCCCCTAATAGCTCCCCAGTGACGCCCCGGTCCACCAAAAAGTAATCCAGGCGCGCCCAGGTCCCGGTGTGATGTGTAAAGTGCGTGCCTTCCCGCCCGTGGGGATGTAGCTGTCGCCAAGCGTCAATTAGTCCACCCTCCTCTATCACCCCCTCCAAAACCTCCCTAGCTCGGGGCTTGTAAGAAATAACACCATCCGCCCTATCCAGGGAAGGTACCAAGGCCAGATTAAAATCACCTCCCCAAATGACGTGTCGTGCCCCGATGGATACAATTTCGCCCCACAATGTGGAAAAAAAACCAGGTGAGTCAACATTCGGTGCGTACATTGAGACAAATAAATAAATGTCATGCCCCAGCCTTCCCCACAACAGTACATATCTCCCCTCCCTGTCCGCCAATTCCCCCATATGAAAGAAAGGTACACCTCGAGCAACCAGTATCGCCACTCCTCTAGCATAAGACGAGTAGGAGGAGAAAACACGGGTACCCGCCCATTTCTGTCCAAACGGGGCGTCCCTGCGCGCAGGCAAGTGTGTCTCCTGCAGCATTGCTATTTGCACATGGTGCCTTTTCAAGTATGCGATAACATTCCTGCATTTCCGAGCATCGTTCAACCCCCGAACATTCCATGAAAGACATGTTAATTGCACAGGCAAGTTCACCGCAGCCATAAGCGCATTGACAGTAAAGAAGAAGGTACCCCAGCGGACCAAAGCATGGAATTACAGCCGCCACAGGAGCCCCAAGCCCCACACCACATCAGCACAAGCAAACACCTTCTATGCAATAGTAACCTCTTAACGTCCGAACCCCCCCCGCCCACCCCAGCATCCCAAACATGCCAGTAGCCATGAAATCCCCTAGAACACCCCCCCCTCACATCCCTCCCCCCCAACTTCAGTGTGGCAAAAAGCCAAACAAACAATTGTTCAGTGGGGAACACCCTGTTAGGGAACATCTAAAGGTGCGCGCTGCCACAATCCGGCCCATAGCTCCAGTCTATACCGCCCTCGGTGGAGGCTAGGGCCAAGAGAGCGGTCCTTGGTATACGTTACCACAGGGGGTGCGAAGTCCATTAAGTCCGATCCATATGATGCTGTCTGTCCGCCAATCGATGAGGGAACACCAACCAGTAGCCGATTATATGCTTGCTAAGTGTCGAAGGCCGTGAAGGTAGCTAATCCTCCTGGCGTTCAGGTGGTAGGGCGTCGTTCTCCAGGTCGTCCTCAGGCGCCCGTTCTCCCCTGCGCGCCCTCCGGATGGATTTGAAGTAATCTTCAGCCTTCTGCGGGTTCGTGAAGAAGCGTTGTGTGCCCTGATGAGTAACCCTCAGCTTTGCCGGATACAAGAGTGCATAGTCTATCTGGGCTTCACGCAGTTTCTTTTTAATTGGAAGGAATTTGCGCCGCTCATCCTGAACCATTGGCGTAAAGTCAGGATAAATGGAAAAGGTGATGCCTTCATACCTTAGCGATCTCTGTGTCCGGGCCGCTCGAAGGGCCGTGTCGCGATCTCGGTAATTCAGTAGTCGAGCGATTATGGGTCGCGGTGGTAGGCCAGGCTGGGGCACAGGTGCCAGTGATCGGTGAGCCCTCTCCACTATGAATTGTGTGGAGAAGGCGTCCTCCCCGATTGAGCCCTTGAGCAATTTCTCCACATAGAGTTCCATCCTGCCTGTGGCAGTGGATTCCGGCACATTGGTAATGCGAATGTTATTGCGGCGGCTTCGCGCTTCCAAGTCCTCATTCTTGGCCGCAATGACACGAAGGAGGTTATCCATTCTCGCTAACTGTGTTGCGTGGGTCGCGGCGGCGTCGGTGTTGTCGGAAATCCTTTGCTCCGCAGTCGTTAGGCGCTCCTCGTGGCAATCCACTTTGTGGACCAAGGCGTCCAGCCGAGCCGTGACTCCATCCACTTTCTCTACCACGGTGGCGAAGCCCTGCCGCATTTCCTGTAGAAGGCTGGCGATGTCCGCAGCAGGGGCATCTGGTTGGGCATTCTGCTGGGGTGGCTCACCGGGACTCTGGCGTGTCTGCGTCGATGTGTGGCCCTTACGAGTACTGTCAAAGCTCAGCTTGGGTTGGCGAGCGTCGGGGCGCCCCATGGTGGTATCTCCAATCTAGTGGGGGTCAATCAGGTTAGCAAGGATAGCAGCGGCCAAGCGGGCGGTCAGCAACCAGCTGTGTATCGGGGGCGATGCAAAGGTTGGGGCCCAGTAGCAGGTCGGATCACGCGTAGTGATACAGGCAGCGCCACGTGTCCGGTCGTTGGTCTATGGCAGCATATGTACGCCGCTCTCCCAGCAGCAGCCCCAGTCAGATAGCGTGGGCGCCGAGGCGCCAGTTTTTGCACCAAACCCCCGGGCCAGGTCCCCTTCACTAGCCGTTGAAGCGCGTAATGCAGTGCACTGGGTAGTCCTTTGGGGGAAGGGCACTCAGGCCCCCCGATCGCTGTTGTCCCCTCCGCTGTTGTCCCTTCCGCTCGTGGCCGAAGGATCCGTGGTGATCCGCGAGCAAGGAGCGCTATCCACAGCGCGGGAGCTGCGCTCCGTGGGATTGGTAGGTAACACGCAGGGCTCCGGGTCCGTTTCG
This sequence comes from Lissotriton vulgaris, assembly GCF_964263255.1. Classification (NCBI taxonomy): domain Eukaryota; kingdom Metazoa; phylum Chordata; class Amphibia; order Caudata; family Salamandridae; genus Lissotriton; species Lissotriton vulgaris. Next base: position 6,556 of record NW_028255379.1, read on the forward strand.
GCTCCGGGGACAGGCTCGGCCGCCGGCCGGGCACCCAGCACTACGTCGAGAGCAGGTCGCGTAGCGCACTGGTAGCGCCGCTTTCAGGGTGAAGGCGGGTGCAGGGCGAGAAGCGCCAGTATTTGCGCCAAACCTCTGGGCTAAGTCTCCTTCACTGGCCGTTGCAGCGCGTAACGTAGTGCACTGGGCAGTCCTTTGGGGGAAGAGCACTCAGGCCCCCTGATCGCAGGTGTCCCCTCCGCTGGTGTCTGCTCCGCTCGTGGTGGAAGGATCCGTGGTGATCCGTGAGCATGGAGCGCTGTCCGCAGCGCGGGGGCTTCGCTCCGTGGGAACGGCAGGCAACTCACCGAGCCCCGGGTCCGTCTCAGCACCGGGGACAGGCTCAGGCCGCCGGCCGGGCACCAAGCACCACGTCAATAGCAGGTCTCGTAGCACACTGGTAGCGCCGCGTTCTGGGTGAAGGCGGGTGCAAGGCGAGAAGCGCCGCTTTCCCTTTCAGCATACACCGGGATTCGGCTCGGAGTAGCAGTGCAAGCAAGATGTCCGCGCGGCCTGGTGACCTCGTGGTGGTCCCCGAGGTCGCGTAGCTGCTGTGGCCGGGGTCTCTCCCCAGTACGCTCCAGGGCTGACGTCGGGCAATCTTTGGGAGCCCGTATCTCCGGCTCTGAGTCTCCCAGCCGCTTCAGATTTCGATCGAGTGTAGGGAACACTCTCGTGATGTGGGGACCGGACTTCTGGAGATCACACGATCCCCGTGGCAGCAGATCGATGCAGGATCAATGTCCAAGGAGCGGGAGCTGCAGCACTAGGCAGCCATTCCGCAAGTGCGCCCTCTAGCGCCCCCAGCATTACTAACTTTAATTGGTAAATGTCTGTGATGGTTTTAGTACAAAATGTTAACCCCTTCCATGCTGATGACGAACCCCAGCCGTCATGCACTACGGTGCTCGTGTGCTGATGATGGCTGGGGTTCGTCACGGCCCGCCCCTGTTCGTGCTGTTTACAGCACACCAGGGGAATCGCGGCCGCATGGAAGGGGTTAATGTCGACACTGACAAATTTACCTAATTATAATATTATGTTATATATATATATTACCTTCTGGCAGTCGCCAGTAGGTAGTTACAGTTAGGATCATATTTTCATAGAAAAAGCATTTTTTAATTTCCCTATATCTTTGGCGCCATTTGCCGAATCTTCACAAGAATTCCCCCAAAAATTTACCCTAGTGATTCTAGTTGTACATGAAAGGTTTGGGATGATCCATCAAGTGGGAGATGACAAAAGAGGGGGGGGGAGGCAAAAAAAGTGTGTTTCAAATGTTAATAATCATAGAGTCATAACCGCTAGATGGAATTACATGAGATTTGGCAGAAAGGTAGAGTGTGTTCCAAGATCACGCTTTTTGTTATTTGTTGTAGATCTGTTCAGAGGTTTTGGAGAAATTATACGAAAATCATATTTGTATATCCGAGCGAACCCTAAGCACAGATCTCATGGTGAGATGTGATTGGCTGCCAACACTTCAACCAGGCAGCCATCTTGAGACCAATATACATGCTAGCACCCCATTAAAATACATTGTAGTGGATGGTAGGTTTTGAGGGTCACAAAAAGGAGAACGTTTAAAGGGTGATAACAGATTTTTGTTATGATATAACTCATTTGTTGATGGTACCATACTAATTTTAGAAATTGTGGTGTGTTCTAAGGTGACTTTACTCTGTGACAAAGCCTACTGCTGGGATTTCATGAATCATTTTTGAGAGAATACAGTTTTATCATGATTTTCCCATAGAGGTTGTGGAAGGTGTTCCAGAAGCTAAAATGAGAGCATATTTTCTGTAAACTCACACTATCTTTCTCAGCCATATGATAATGACGCCTGGCATTCTCAGTAAATCCTGTACTTACAACAGGAGCAGCCTGTCAATTGATTCCCTTGTATTCTACTGCAGCCACCTAGAGTGTTCTAAAGGACAACTAGAGCACTAACAGTGTTACTTATGACAAAAGTATGGCACACCTGAAGCAATGTTTATTGAATCAAACTGTTAAAACATGAAAGCCTTTTATTTAAAAAGGAACAAAATGAGGCGTTCAGTTTGCCATAGAAATGATGTGCTGTAGAAAGAAAAATTAGGACACATATTAAGTGAGATCTCAAAAATCTTCCTATTCTATTTCATTAAAACGTTATGACATGCAGACTGAAACATCCACTTTCAGCACTAGCAGAAGACTGCCAGTGAGCTCCCTGGTGATCAGAAGCTTTACTACAGTGTTCTAAACGCCATCTTGATGGAATTAAAATAAACAACTGAAAGCATTTTCTACTAAGGAAACTGCAGTAAATGAGGAAATTAGGTAACCCTGGGTGCACAACTACGATACGCTTGTGTAGTTTGCGAAGTTTGCGCTACTTCGCACTACGTGATTTGCATGTAGCACAGTGCAAACATGCGCAGCGGTAATTTTTTGCTTGCGTCAAGTTGGCAACCACGAGCGAGCAAAATTACACCCTGGCGAGACTTTTTGCTCGTTCGCGATCAGCAACATCAAGTTGGCAATCGCAAGTGTGGAAAATAAACCTCCCGGCGAGATTCTCAACGCGGGGAGGTCAGGTTTCTCATTGTGAGTGGTCTTGCATGCTCGCGACTGCTCGCAATGAGCAAGATGTTGTTTTCAATGATTGCACAGTGCGGACAAGCATCCGGCACTGTGCAATCTTCGCGAACAGCGCACTGCTCAGTTCACGTACCGCTACGTGTAGCTCGCATAGTGCGAAGTACACTTTGTGTAGCTACGCGTAGCGCTACTTCGCGAACTACGCCCAGGGTTAAAATTAGGGCGCTTCATAACAAATAAGTATCCAAAACTTGCCACCGAAGAAAAAAGGACCCAAATATTGAACAAATACGTTCCAAATGTACCCCAAGTATAGCCCAATCACAGAAGTGTGCAAAACACTTTATTCTTTTTTTGTTTTGCAGTTTTATATAGCACAGACTAGACCCGAAGGTATAGGAGTGCTTTACATGAACATCAGTTACATTAGAGAAGGACACATTCATTTAATTTTTTTCGGATTTGCAGAGAATCACAGGATGCCAACCTGATGCCAAAACTCGAACCTGGTTACCCAGTTGCAAAGTCAGTAGCTCTACTTGTAATGCCACATCCTCTCCCTTAACTGTAACATATAATCAAGTGATCAACTGGGTAAAAAATGTCAAGATAGCAAATTATTTAAAAGTGCTGTGTGAGAACTCAGAAAATAAGTCCTAATTTTAGTTGTTGAGAGCACTAAACATAATGTATATGGAAATAAGACCCTCTCATAGAGGAGGGTGAAGAACTTGACCACCCTGTGTAGGCAGGAAGGGCTGTGGCAGCACAATGGTCCATAGAGGGCAGGGGAAATGGGGCAGGGGGCAATGACCAACCGTACAGTACAGACAAGAGAGGCTGGGGCAATATAAAAGACCATACAGGGCAGAAGGAAAAAGCAGTGTCAGCAGTGCTTAATTTGTAAAATTTTAAGTTCCAATGCCCTTATCAGGAGGCCACTGCGACTTGCACCACCCATTGCCAGTGCCAAGACTACCAATGACAGTACAAACACAACTACTTACCATCACACTGCTACAAGTGTGACAAATTAGACTCTTTGAGGCCGCTAAAGCTTGAAGTATGACTTAAGTGGCAGATATTAAGTATTTTGTAATGTATATTGAATAATAAACAAATGTTGTTCTGTTCATCTCTAAACTACAGAAACAGCTGCACCATCTGGCAGGTGTCAAAAGTGTTGTTGTTGACAATTAGATGTTGGTGCCTAGTACTGGAAACCACTGACTCAAATGAAACACTGAGTATGACCATACATGCCAACAGACTGTATTCGGTCAGGAGTCTTCCAATGTTTTTAAGCTTTTAAGCTCAAAAGGACTTTATTTTATCTGTCTCCTATATATATATATATATATATATATACATATATATATATATATATATATATATATATATATATATATATATATTTTCCAATGTTACTCGCTCCAGCCACCAACTCCAGCCGGGTTCGTAAAGAAGACGAGGCAGACCCAACTTGGTGCAGTTTTAGTTTATTTTCTTATTCAAACGCCACCAGCCCTCACAACGCGTTTCGGCAGATCCCTGCCTTGATCCATATATATATATCAACAACACTCCTGACTGCTTGCGAAGCGGCGATACAGCAGGCGCGGACCTCTTCTCTATTGGGTCAATTAGCTGGAAACTAAGACGCCATCACACCATCTTTACAAAGTAGTGGAAATTTATTTAACAAAAAGTGCAGAGCTAATGCTCCCCCTGACGCTCGATTATTCCTTTTCCTTCCAAAGAAACAGAACAGCACTCAAGGAGTTCGTGTCAACCGCAAACAGTTTATTAGCGGGGGACTTGCACAGATGCGTTTCGGCGTGCTGCCTTCGTCAGTGCGTATATATATATATATATATATATATGACGCTCACCTTAGAGACTACATGTCCCAGGATACAGTTAACAGGTTGCACTCAGCACCGCCTACTAAAGGACCTGAATAGCAATAAATAAAAGCCTGATAAACAGATGGTGAGGCTACGATGTGGTGTTTTAACGAGCAGCCCATGAAGAAGAGGCCCAGAGCCTTGAAACGCGTCGGCAGAAAATGCAAAATGATGAAATATGAAGGCGAGCTGCATCAGATAACCGGAAGGTGCGAGCGCTGTGTGTGCCCTCTCAATTTTTTCGGGCACTTTGTTGGTATGTATATATATATATATATATATATATATATATATATATATATATATATATATATATATATATATATATATATATATATATATCCAAACACAAGTTTGCCTGCAAAGTAGAGAAGCCCACGAACAAAGCGAGGAATTTTGCTTTTATTCTATATAGAAAGCAGCCTGCGAAATGGATGCAAATACAGCAGCATTGTCAGAAAGTCAGCCTGATGCGTTTCGTTTTCCACTTCTTCAGAGGCACTGACTCAGATACTCCCAGGCAAACATTTTCAGGCAGCTACACAAAGATTTATCTCCCGCCGCAGTGGGCGTGTCCCAGCACAAAGCCTCATGGTAAATGTAGTGTCCTGTCATACTCGAGTGAGTTGCTTGCCTTGGAGCCATAATATTGTTCAATTTAACCACAGTGGGGTGTGCTTCATCACATCACGACATCGCAGCTGTGTATCAACTTTCCACAAAAGCTCCTTGCTCCCAAACCGGTGGCGTTGTAAAGCGTCTCCGTGGTGGGCTGGAACAGCCCCAGGGCTACCTCCGCGGCTCAGGCACGCCGCTTCAATCCAAACACAAGTTTGCCTGCAAAGTAGAGAAGCCCAAGAGCAAGGTGAGGAATTTTGCTTTTATTCTATGTAGAAAGCAGCCTGCGAAATGGATGCAAATACAGCAGCATTGTCAGATAGTCAATATATATATATGTCTCAAAAGAGCCTCTCTAGTAGGAAGGAGATTGAGCTGCACACATTCCGGTCAGTTTAAAAGCATTTATTCAATGTTGCAGCGCAGGCAGATTCCATATTATCCCAATGCATTTCGGTCGAGCATCGACCTTCGTCAGGGGAGGAAGTCTCGGCATCACACAGGCTGAGCAGCGCACTAGTCAGCTGCGCTCCTTTAAAGATCATCTAGTGGCCACCACAACGGGCTGACTGTTCTTAAGAGCATGCTGGTTCTCGTAGTGCTCTGATAGCATAAAGGTGTTTCCCTCAAGTGGGTGATGCCAGTCTTTTGTGCTGCTTTTTAAAGTCGCCGGAATCCCCTTGCATTCCATTTTTAGGTTGGAGAAGTTTGATGGAACCCACTGAGGGTATGTACTTCATATACCAGCATGCACCGAGCACTGAGCAACACCCACTAAGGGCGGGGACAATACTTAAATAGCGTGCTGGTTTTGCCTAAAGACTTTGAAGCAGTCGCCTATGAAGAAGAGGTCAAAATATCTCGAAACGGGTCGGCAGGCACTGTGATTTTAATTCCGGAATGTTGGTTGCCGTGAACTAATAAACCTTGGTTTTTTAGTAGCATTGTGTGCTTCCAGAAATGCTTGGGCCTTTGTGGAAATATTGATCACGCGGCAGTCCTGCCACGCTGGGATGCACCATCTGAAAATGAAGAGGCCACGGTAGGAACTATTCGCCATTGACGTGGCGATGCTGTTAAGGCGCAATAGACCTACAAATTGCCCGGAACCCTACTAAGGGTTTTAAAAGAATGCTGCCAAAAGAAGTTTGATTGAACCCACTGAGGGTATGTACTTCATATACCAGCATGCACCGAGCACTGAGCAACACCCACTAAGGGCGGGGACAATACTTAAATAGCGCAGTGGTTTTGCCTAAAGACTTTGAAGCAGCCGCCCATGAAGAAGAGGTCAAAATACCTCGAAACGCGTTGGCAGGCACTGTGATTTTAATTCCGGAATGTTGGTTGCCGTGAACTAATAAACCTTGTTTTTTAGCAGCATCGTGTGCTTCCAGAAATGCTTGGGCCTTTGTGGAAATATTGATCACGCGGCAGTCCTGCCGTGCTGGGAAGCACCATCTGAAAATGAAGAGGCCACGGTGGGAACTATTCGCCATCGACATGGCAATGCATGTTAAGGCGCAATAGACCAAGAAATTGCCCGGAAATAATATATATATATACTTTTATATATATTACCTACTGGCGGTCGCCAGTAGGTATATATAGTTAGGATTTTTTCTCTATGGAACTTTTGAAAATTCTATGTCTAATAACTTTGGCGTTTGTGGACGGAATCGGCTGAAATTTTCAGGAAAATGGCACGTTTTGTTTCTGATCAGCCCCTGAAAATTTGGGGGGTTTTCCCATTCATTTTTCCATAGGGCGTTTGGCCTCACTTTTAGCTCGAACGGCTGAATGGATTTGCACGAAACTTGGCAAAATTGTAGGGACTGTTAGCCCGATGTGCCTTTGCTGGATCTCAATATATGTGCTCCAGTGGATTTTGAGAAATTAACGTTTAAAAAAACAGATATATCTGTGACAGCGTCCTAGATAGCGTACTAGTTCGCGTACTTTTCGCGTAACGGAGCTTTGGGAACCGAAGCTGATTGGCTTTCCGGTGTCTGTCAACATTCTAAACAGTCCGTAGCGGCCGCCATCTTGTCTCTCGTTAGGATCGAGAGACAAGAGGAGGCCAAAATGAAGGGGGAAATGAAGGAAAGGGGGCAAGGTAGACCCCTTCTGACCCCTTAGGATTGATGAGGGGGATATTAAAGTGCCCCGCGGGGCCAAAAAAACCCCAAAACATTTGTTTTTTCGTGGGGTGCGCCCGGTTCGCGTACCGGAAAGCAGTCTGGGGAGCGTACTATAAGGAAACAAGAATGATTGACTTTTAACTTATTGTATGTTTATTGATTGTTCGTTTTTTTTTTTTTTTGTTTATTTTTATTTACGGAGCTACATGTAGGTATCAATGTAGAGTCTATAATTTAATAAACCCCGTCTCCTTTGTAGATATCTTGCTTGTTGTTAAAGAAGTTATTGTGGTATATGGAATTCATACCATAGTCTGTCTGGAAAGCCGAAACAACATTTTGGCAGGAGATGATAAAGAGATGTTAAATACACATTGGGGATTATATAGTGGGAGAAAGGAAGTAACTATGAACAAAGTTAGTATGTAACACAAAAAAGTTGCACAGTATATTTTAAGTCTCACTTTATATTATATCTATTTTGGTACTATTTCATAATTTTCATATAAAAAAGAACAATGTCTCAAACTATTTTTAATTTTTAAATAAAAATTTATTGTTGTGAGTTTTCAAAATCTAAAAGAATTTCCAACATTAATTCATCAGGTATGTCCTCCTTTTCATTCCATGCTTCAATTTCTTCTACACAATTAATTAAGTCTTGGTCCGGAGAGTGATCCATAAAGTCTATTTCCTCTTTGTCTTCCTTAGGATTGTTTTCCATATTAATTTCAAATGAAATATTAATTTCATTTTGTTGTCCTTCCATTTTCTTGCTGTAAATTGCATAAAAAATAAATATATCAGTACAGATAGGGCACTGTTGGGTTTCAGTACAGACAGGCAGTTTGGTTATTTAAACAGTGTTTTTTTCTTTGGGCAGTGTATGGTATCAAATTGGAAGTAGAAATATGAAGAAAATTATCAAATAAACTCTTAGTCAATTTTGAATTATACTAGAGAAGTCTAACTCTATCCTTATCTCAGGGCCGGCGCTAGGCATGGGCAGCGTGGGCTGCCGCTCAGGGTCTCGCACTCAGCCCATCAGCATGGGGCCACGCACTGGTGATGTGTCCTTTTGTTTTCCTGGAGATCTATCACAAAGAAAGGTGTCGCCTGCAATTAAGGTCCATTGGCGGGGGCCCCCTCCTTGGGCCTCTCATGGATGGTGTCAGGAGGTATAGGGGAGGAAGAAGGAGACGCTCCTTCAATTGCAAGGAGACCATTCACAGACACTGTGGGGGGCCCATTGTCCAGCATTTTGGCGCACCCTCAGTTTTAACTTTTAGACCACAATCAATTCTCACACCTATGAAGGTGTGAGAAATGCGTTTGGATTAAAAGTTAAAACTGTGGGGGCGTCAAAATGCTGGACAATGGGGCCCCCACAGTGTCTGTGCATGTTCTCCTTGTAAGTGGCCAGTTATGTAATTTGGAGGGGGCCTTGCGCACGTTCCCTTTTAGCCCAGGGCCTCGCAAATCCTTGGACTGGCCCTGCCATAACTAAAACAGAGAAGTCTATTTTATTCTATAAGTATTACAGAGTGAAAGAATAAAACTGTCTGAAAATGTTTTTCTAATTAGCTTTCAGTACAGAACATACTTCAGTTTTAAAAATTATATCTTACCTTTTAAATATAACTTGAAGTTATCAGTTGATTTTTTGTTGTTCTGCACTTCACGAAGTAGTAGTCAAAATGGCTGTGTTTCTCTCTCTTTGTTTATATATATTCAGGTACATAACCAATCAACTGTCATGATATAATAGTAGAAATTGAAAGTAATATTTTAATTAGTTGTCATTTCCAACACTTCCGATATGTTTTGTGAAGTAATTTACCTCAGGGATTTTAGAGAGTTCTACATGCTAAATGGCTAAATGGTATTCCAACTAAATTTGTGAAAATGGTAGGGATTGGTATGTAGTATGAGCTACTGTTTAATTGGTGAAAGTGTCTCCAGTGGTTTTTCTGTAAATTACTTTCCCGCCTTTTTTAAACGATTGCTTGTCAGTGCGTTTCCCGGTACGCGAACTTGCAGTGTTACGGGAGTTCTCCATTTTGTGTTTCGGTAGAATTGAGATATAAGATGGAGGGTAAATAATGTTCAGAATGGGTAGATTGGGGTACTTTAGACGTATGCTGTTTCCCTAAGTTTTCTGAGGGTGGCTGAGGAGGCTCATATATGTAGATAAAAAAAATTGTTTTTTTTCGCGTTGTTAGCTGCCAGTACGCGAACTGGGTAGCGTACCGGGAAGCGAATATAGGTGAAAATAAGTGAAAAAAAGGTACATTTGAAATTTCAAAAGAGTACACTAAGTTAAGGTAGCTCTGAAAAGAGCTTTTGGGTTCTGTGTATGTTCTAGAAACTTATAAGTAGGAACCAATACACATTCTTAAATTTAGTATGAAAACTCTGTTTCCCTCATCTGAGAAATGCACGCCATCTCCTCTGTAGATATCTTGCATGTAGTAACGCAAGTTATTGTTGTAGATGCAGCCCATTCCATGGTCCCTCATGTAAGCTGAAACAGACTTATTTACATGCTTCCTCGATTTCTCAATTTGTGGACAAAATTGATTGGACCACCTCCATTTTTGTCTTTGGCATATATTAGAATATACCAAGGCAGTTTGAGGAAAAAGTGTCATCAATTGCTCAAAGGTGTCCTTTAAAAGCATTTCCAGACCTACCCCAGTCAAAGTGCCCAAATCGTTTCCTCCACAGTGCACTATTATGAGGTCAGGGGTTGGCAAATGTAAAAAGGTTTTCACCAATGGTATCAATTGGTGACATTTCAATCCTCTTCGACCAATCCATTTGATTTCCACATTTTGTAAATCGAGGTTGTGTAAATTTCTGTTATCAGCATACCTGTGAGCCCAGTGGATGTAGCTATGTCCAAGAATCCAGACTGAAAACATAGCTGGAGGAGTTTTTGCTGCAGTCAGATGAAGTGTGGGAATGAAATGGCAGTTGAAATAGTGATGTTTGTAATGTAAAAAACTGTGGAGTTTAAGTGCAAATGATTCATTAGCAGTGATTGGTGTATTTCTATTGCTGATAACAGAAAGTTAGGGTGCATGGATGTGTTCTTTGAAAGATGTATTTTGAATGGTTATTTAAAAATGTTGTTATGAAAGATTGCAGTAGATTAGCAGGTGTACTGAGAGTTCAGAGTTCATTTGAAACATTGTTGTGTGAACTTGTGGCCATGACAGGTCTGGCAGGCAGTAGTTGCTATGGAAAAGAGGTAGAAAGGGCAGAGGGGGGAAGGGTGTTGATTTGAAAAAAGTGAGGGAAGAGTTTTTATTGGCTGACATGAGAGATATGTGTGTTGAATATCAGCGTTTCGGTGCCTTTGTTGGTTCCAGCCTCTGGAGTGCATACCTTTAATTCTGGTACAGAATAATTGGTGTGTTTCTGAGACTGTTTTCAATTTCAAAAAGAATTTGTAAAGGTGAGTTATCGTTTATATATTTTAGTTAAAGAGTAGTATGCTTTTTTGCGTAAATAAGAAAGTCAGCTGTGTATTTAAAATGATGTTTTGCGTCAAGTGTTTGCATTCTGCTTTCAAAGGCGATTTTGCATTCTTCATTTACAGAATCGGAAAAATTATTGGTTCGGTAAAATACGGAATCAGTAATTTTACCGATTCTGTAAATTTGCTATGTAGGGGGGAGTCTTCTGAGTCTCAAATGACTTAACGAATCGGTATTTTAACATGAAATCAAACTTCATGGTAAAATACCGATTCCGGTGTGCATGCACATTTGTGCATGCACACGTATGTCATGTGAAAGGCAGACCTGCTCTTATATGAATGTAGGTGTATTATTGTTTTACATAAAAGGTTTTAAAACTTTGTTTGAAATCAAATGCATGCACACTTAGGGCCCAATGTAGGTGGTCGTTTAGGCCATTTACCGACCGGTTACGGCCGATTTCGGTCGTTTCCGACCTGTAAATGGCGAAAAGGTATGTAGGAGCCTAAATCCAGGGCCACATGTAGGTAAATCTACATTTACAGAATCGGTGAAATTGTTTTTGATGGTAAAATGATGTGACTCCTGCAATGCGTCGCTTTTGCGGAACAGATATATGATGTAATTGTGTTGTTAATGTTACGGTGTACATGTAAAAAATGATGCATAAGTGTTGCACGGGCATTGTAGATACTCTCCTATGTGTGCTTAGCAATTTCAAGTCACTTCCCCCGGGTTCAAGGGCCTTGTAAATACGTCCCCATGTGTGTCTGGTCATTTGAAGTCACTTTCCTCGTAGTGTAAGGCCCTTGTAAATACGCCCCCATGTGTGCCTGGCAAATTTTCATTTTGATTGTTTGAGTTACATAGCCATGTTAAAAGTTATTGAAAAAAAGGTGCAAGTTCCTTAAAAAAATGTTTTCATGTGTATTAGGGCATTTTAAGTCTGTTCCCCATGAATGTAGGGGCCAGATGTAGGTGGCCGAAAATAGCCATTTACCGATCGGTAACGGCCGAATTCAGCCGTTACCGACCAGTAAATGGCCATTGACATGTAGGGGCCCTTAAATGTTGCATTTTCGGTAATTTTATCAAATCGGTAATTTTACCGATTCGGTAATTTTACCGATTCGGTAATTTTACAGATTCGGTCATTTTACCGAAAATGCAAGATTGAAATGTGGGTAGCCAATTTTCCATTGGCACATGGCTTTCAGAATCGGTATTTTACCATGGAATACAAATCCATGGTAAAATACCAATTCCTGTGTACATGCACATCTGTGCATGTACACATGTACCATGTGACAGACAGACGTGCCCTTAGGGCATGTCTGTGTGCCACATTGCACACATGCCCGTTTTGGGGATGCTAGAGGGTGTCAAAGTGATACCCCCTGCACCCTTGACAAATTTGGTATTTACCGATTCGGTAAATACCGAATCGGTATTTGAATTGAATCCTATGGGCTTCAAGGCCCATAGGATTCAATAGCAAATACCGATTCGGTATTTACCGAATCGGTAAATACCGAATTTTTAAGGAATCGGTAATAAATCAGATGTTGGTACCTACATCCCATTTACCGATTTTGAAATACCGAATCGGTAAAATTCGGTAATATTCGGTATTTCAAAATCGGTAAATGTGATTTACCTACATCTGGCCCTAGGTGTATTATTGTTTTACATAAAAGGTTTAAAAACTTTTTTTGAAATTAAATGCATGCACACTTAGGGCCCGATGTAGGTGGTCGTTCCATGTCATTTACCGACCGGTTACGGCCGATTTCGGCCGTTTCTGACCGGTAAATGGCAAATCGGTATGTAGGGGCTTAAATCCAATGCCACATGTAGGTAAATCTACATTTACAGAATCTGAAAAATTATTTGTTCGGTAAAATACCGAATCGGTAATTTTACCGATTCTGTAAATTTGCTATGTAGGGGGGAGTCTTCTGAGTCCCAAAGGCCTTAACGAATCGGTATTTTAGCATGAAATCAAACTTCATGGTAAAATACCGATTCCGGTGTGCATGCACATGTGTGCTCGCACATTTATGTCATGTGAAAGGCAGACCTGCCCTTAAGGCTGGTTTGCTTGCCACATGGCACCTGTGCCTGTTTTGAGGGTGCCAGAGGGTGTCAAAGTGATACTCCCTGCACCCTTGTGAATACTTTTTTTTTTTTTATAGCATTGTTGAATCTAGTTCTTACTGTTATTGATTTACTGTTTGGTAATAGTGGTTAATAAATTTTTTTATTATATTTCACCACAGATTCAACTGCAGATTATTTGGGAATTAGACAATGCCGTCTAAGGATAGAATTCGAAAGGCTACGAAACGTCAAAGACAGCAGTTACCTAATATTTTGCAGCAGTCCTCTACATTAATATTACCTCAACGGACGAAGAGAACACCGGGTAAGAGAACGAAATCATTCCTTAAAAACATTTGTAGAAACAAAAGTATAACTACAGAACAAGTTTTAGTCCAGAAAAAGAGAGCCAATTTAAATGGAAAGGAAAGGCCCGTGAAAAAAGTTTGTGCTAGAGCAGGAGATAACTCTGTGCATGGCAGTAGAAGGGCAAATATTTTCAGGGACATTCGTAAGCGAATGTTCCGCAACAGGGTAATTGTCAATTTGGTAAAACAATTTAAAAAAGGTCAACAGAAAGTGTCATTTTATAAGAAAAAAAAAATGTAGAGAAAATTATTGATCAGGCTTTCGAAATCAAGCGAAAGTTATTTATTTTGGTAATTAATAGAATTAGGAAACTAAACAAGGTAATCTATGTTTTCAAATCTAATAGTAGATGGAAGGGAGACATTAATCGGAGTAATTTTTGTGAAGTTTTCTTAGGAGAATGGATGCATAGTTCAATATGGCCGAGATACCCGCCACCCCCTCTCAACACAATCCCCAAAGGAGGGAAACCGGAGACAGTTCTTGAGTTTTTGGAAGTGGGATGGAGTGACCATCCCGGCCGTATTTATTAAAACAAAATTTAAAACATTAAACGTTTCATGTTATGTACAATTTCATTGCCATATTGCGATGTTTGGCTAACCTTAACAGATTCTCTAATACAGAGGTTCTCCTAGCCGAACTAGCATCCTACAAAACATTTCTTGACATATTGAAATTGTACAACCTAACGTTTAAGGGCCAACGGCAAGGTCATAACCGGTGTCAAGATCCCTAACCAGACTTACCCCTCCCACTTGGGCTGGGCGACAGCACGGAGGCGTACCTCAAGTGCAACTATTACCAATTTCCCTTGACTTGACGGGGGCACCTAAAGACTCGACGCCAGTTAAAGGTCGTTCGAATACTCGTGTGAGGTATCTAGAAGGTACCGTAGACCTTATCCCAACCCCACACAACTTACCGCATCTGCCGTCGCAGATGTCACTGGCCCCGGGAAATTCCCCAGGAGGGGGCTGTAACCCCTCCTACAAAGGAAGGGGCCTTGACCGCCTTTCCTTTACTTCCGGCGACCCATCCTTAGAAGGGACCGCCTCCCCATTGAGGGGCCAATGGCCACCTCTCCCGAGCGCTCCCATCCGTGTTGGGTGACGCCCACTCATAGGGATCTACTAATTAGTGCTCACCGATCATGACCTTACCGCCACAGGCCCGGATAGTTGACCGGCTATCCGGGCCCCCCACAAAAGTCCTACCTAAAGGTCATGCTTCAACGTTTTTTAACCATGCTAAGAAGTCTCCTATGAGTAACTCATTTCCCACCCGAGACAAATGCACACCATCCCCCAAATACATACTGTCATCATTGATACAACCATGCGAGATAGAATGCAATGTCTTGGAACGGAACAACCTACTCACTTTGGTATTACCTCTTATAACAATTGGAGGACCAACGCCCCACTCGTTTTACTTGTTCCACATTAAGACCCCTGGCTATAGCTTCAGTGGCAGCCCCTATCCGAAAGGAATGGGTCCCAAACTCACCCGGGTCCAAGCCCGCTGCGGTAATTGACATCGCGAGCACCCGCTGAAACTGAAACTTCGTCAGTGGGGTGGCGTCCGCGTGTCTCAACAATGTCCCCCCCCATGATGCCACCCTTCGTGCTAGGTAATCTTCTAAACACTTCACCGGACACATGGAGGACCCTGGAATCCTGCGAATGACTATGCAGTCTCCCACCCCACCTTGATCGGTTTTTGACTTGACAAAGGATACAGTCATCGTCTCACCCCTGATCTGAACGTGTTCCCGGCACAAACCCCCCACCACATCCCGCTTGCTCCTTGCTACCAGCTCACTTATCCTCATTGCCCCGTGAAATGCAAGCGTAAAAGCAGCTCGGAACAAACAGGCCTCGAACTGAGACGAGCATGTGGCGGGGAGTGTGGCCAGCAACTGGGACAACCTATCCAGACCTATCGGGCGCCTCTCATCTACTTTGCGACCCTCAAGGCGTTGCCACCCACGCAGCGCTTTCTGTACCACAAAAGACGCTGTCGGGTCCTGGATATTATGAGCCCTGGCAACAAAGGAAATGGCAGCACGATGCCTCTGGGCTGTAGCCACCGACTTCCCAGCCTTACGCAAGGACATCAGAAAATGTACTACCCAATCCTCATGCCCCCAAAGCCCCCCTCTCTCAGTCCCCAAAAAGGCTAAATAAGCCCGAAACGCCCCTTCGTATGCCTTCCTCGTCCTTGGTGCTAGACTCTCTCCCACGAGGTAACGAAGTTCGGGGCACCGAGAGACCAGAGAGCTTCGGGAAAGGGTGCTGGCTCTGGGTCCGCTGAGGGAAGGAAACCCGAGAAAGCCTGCATTTGAAAACGAGACAGTGCATCAGCAGCCTGATTCATCACCCCTGGGACATGTTTTGCTCTGAATACCACGTTCAGTTGCATACACAGTAAGACAATTTCTTTAAGCAGCCTTAAAATCATTTTACAACGTGCTGCCTGACTATTGATGCATTCTACAACGGTCATATTGTCAGACCAAAATATGACAGAGTGATTTTTGAATCCATCGGGCCAGGTTCTGAGGGCCACCAAAATGGGAAACAGTTCAAGGAAAGCAATATTACTCGTCAGCCCCTCTTCATGCCACCATGTTGGCCACCTTTGTGCCGACCATTTTGTGCCGAAGATGGCGCCGAAACCCATGCTTCCCGCTGAATCCGTCCATAGACCCAGCTCTTCAGAGGACAAGGCCGGTTTGTTCCAGACGACTCGACCATTGAAATCCGCCAAAAATGCTAACCAAATACGCATGTCTTGGCGGACCTCGGCCGATAATCTCGTGCGATGATGACCCTCTTTTAGGCCGACCATCGCCTGGGCAATTGAACGGGAGAAGGGGCGGGCCATCGGGATCACCCTTAGGGCAAAATTCAACTTCCCCACCAATTGCTGCAATTGATGCAGCGTAACTTTAGATGCAGTAATACACATTTGCAGGGCTGCCCTGAATTTCGACACTTTGGCAGCTGGTAAACGAAAACAACCCTCACTAGAGTCCAACTCGATCCCGAGAAACTCGAGGCAAGTCGTGGGACCCACAGTTTTACCTGGTGCCAATGGCACGCCAAATTGATTCATTAAAACACAAAAGTCAGTCAAGGCCCGGGCACATTCATCATCCCCAGCGGCCCCAAGGAACAGAAAGTCATCGAGGTAATGCATCACATTTCGAAAACCCGTTTTCTTCGTGTAAACCCATTGTAGAAAACTACTGAATTTCTCGAAATATGCACAAGATATAGAGCACCCCATCGGCATACACCTATCCATGTAATACGAACCTTGAAACATGAATCCCAAAAGACGTTGGTCTTCCGGGTATACCGGGAGCAAACGGAACGCTGACTCGATATCTGATTTCGCCATCAGCGTCCCGGGCCCCAGGCGATTCAAAATGGCTACGGCCTCATCGAATGATGCGTACCGCACCGAACATATCTCTGGATCAATTGCATCGTTCACAGAAAGGCCATGAGGAGCTGATAAATTGTGAATCAATCGAAACTCACCTGGGTCCTTCTTGAGGACCACCCCTAAAGGAGAACAAACAAAATTCGGTACCGGGGGAACACTAAACGGGCCGGCAACCCGACCTCGGGTAACCTCTTTCCGGATCTTATCCTGTACTACAGTCGTATGCTGCAAGACGGAAAGTTGGTTTTTGCACGTCCCGACACCCTGAAAGTTCCCCACCGGGATGCGGAAACCATATGAAAAACCGTTTCGTAGCACCCCAGCAGAAGTACGATCTGGGTATTCGCTGAGCCAGGGAATCATCGCCAGGGTATCAATCGGGGTTGGTAAAGGCGCCCCTCGGACTATATTAGACCTGTTTGGCGCCTCCTCTACCCCCATTTTCACCCGATTTGGCTCTGCACGAGGACTCAGGATGGGGTGCCCCACAACCACTACATTCGTGTTTGAATTTACAAGATCCCGGGGGCCTAGTACATTTACTTCTGTTGAAATTGAAACAGAAACCCCTCTTCCCTGTATTGCCGGCGGGTCTCGGGTAATCGTCTGTACCCGTACCCGACCGAAAGGGCGTCCCCCCATTTTGGCGGGAGGACTCACCAACAGTACTCCCCACCAACGGCACTTTCAACATCCCCGACTCTTTCATTTTATTCCATGTCAAAGAATCGTAACAGTCCCAGGTTAAACTTTTGTTATGCTCCATCGCTTTCCTGAAAAGGTTGTCATAACAGAACCATTGGTTACCTTGGTGCGATGTCGAGTACCCCATAATTCGTGACTGATATACTGGAAATTCAGGGAGCAATTCAGGCCTACGTTCCCCCAAAATTGACGTAAAAATTCCCCAAGCATTACCCCAGTTGCCAATATTCTCATTCACTTTAAAGGCGGCCATTTTGGCGCGCCAAACACTCGGATGCATCAGATCCTTTTGACCCTTAACAGTTTCGACCTCATAGTGATCAACGAGCAGGGAGAAAATGTTTACGTATTCCCCCGCCCAAATCTTTTCCTTTATTGCCAAAGGAACATGTTGCCCCAATTTTTCTCTACGAGAGGGTGTTGACTCATCCCTTGCGATCGGCAATGGCCGCTTACCTGCACCGGACGCTACTTCCGCCCCTCGTGGCTTGTCTATCACCGCATCCGGCGCGGGCACCTTGGCTGCATCACGTTTCTCGCGCAACTGTTTCATGAGTGCTTGCGCTTCGGCAGCCGTGGCGCCCTCGGTACTGTCCCCCAACCACGCTGCTAGCTGTGCCGCCAACTCGGGAGGCATACCCTCAGCGGATGTCGGGGTGACTACGACCGGAATCGGGTTCCCTTCCTGCGGTACCGGGGCCGGTACCGGGGCTGGCGGCTCGAGCGGGGAACAGGGAACCGGGACGTCTCCCCCGACCGGCCCCCTTCTCGGCCTCTTAGGCCTCCCTCCGGCCGGTGGACGCCCCGATCCCTCCTCGCCGTCTCGCCCCGCCAACTGCTTCTTTATCTCGGACATTTCCTTCATGAGAACCCGAACCATCTGGTCAGTCGACATTCTCTTCGCGCCTTTCCTGGGCATCTTCCAAACGAAGTATCTAGAAGACAAAAAGAAAGATTAAAACGCTCAAAATTGGCTCTTCGTTCTGTCCCGAGCTCACGTGCAGCGAGGAGGTGCAGCTTCAGAGCACAAGAACAAGAGGATGTCTTCTGGTCTTGCGTCCCTTTTTATCCGTCTTCAGGGCGGGCGTATACCCGCCCCTGCCTGCCCCGAGGGCGTGGCTGGCTGCGTCAGTGTCTAGGCCAGCCCACTCTAGGGCGGGAACAGGCGCGCCCCGGCTACGCCGCTTCGGGCATACCAGCCGAGACGCGCCTCCCGCCCAAAAATGGCTTCCCGGGGGGATCGAGGCACTCAGCCATACGTTCGGGGGGACCAAGTTGGTCGCCCCTTTCCAATAGTGAGGCATTTTTTAATGAGGAGAGTTATTTTCAGGACAATGTTTTGGTGCATGCAGTTGACAGCAGTGGTCGAGCATATGAGGTAAAAGATGGTCATCCGGTTGAAAAAGAAATACTTGTGTCTGCAGATGCAGAAGAGGCGCTAAGTGATGAGGTTTTAGGGAGACGTCCTAAGGGACCAGTGTACACCTGGAAGTGTAGTTCTATTTGCAGTGTGCGACAGGATTCCATCAATTTGCTTTGTGATTTTATACGGACATTTCATAAGAAAAGTGTAAAGCAAAAAATAAAGTTGTTGCAAGAATTAGATCCTTGCAGAGTGAGACAAGTGACAGGTTTGCGTGGTCATTCACTGGCTTGTCTTTCTAGGAGAGTATGCCAGAGTGTATTTCATCATTTCAGGATGCTAGCAGTGCATCATAATAAAGTGAGGAAATTAGTTAGAATGTTGTATTATGCTAAGCGTCCATCAATTATGCTTAAAAAATTAAGCAAAGCTCTTTTGCATGGTTCTGAAGTAGATGTGAAGAATATTTGTCAAGAAATTGAGTTCTGTTATTTTGCTGGTAAAGAGAACAATGTTGATATTGAACCACTAGAAGATGGTAATGTGGAAGACAGTGAACAGATTTTCAGTACAGATAAGTTTCACAAGGAAATTTCCACATTTATGGTGAAATCAAGTGAGAGGCCTAATTTCACTTGTGTGTGTTGTCGACTGACTTATTATAAGAATCGGACTAAGTTAGTGGATATATATGCAAAGAGTGATATGGAAAACAATAGTGAATGGAAGGATTTTGCCACATACTTGATGATAGAAAATTGTTTTGATTTGGGAGCAGACTAACGTATGTGTACTTATTGCTATAACAATTTAAACCAAAACCAGATGCCTGCTAGAGCGGTTTATAATAATCTGGAATTAGATGACATTCCTTATGAATTGAAGGATTTAAATACTTATGAATCTATTTTGATTCAAAGTGTCCATTCCTTCCAGGCTATTGTACGAATGGAGCCAAAGACAGGGAAGTTGCCTCCATCAGATTTACAGAGAGGATTAAAGGGAAGGGTTGTTTATTTGCCTTTGCATTTGAAGAAAAACATTAATACAATTGGAGTAGAGAAAGTGGAAGAGGAACCTCTGGTTATCATAGTTAATGGTGTTCCGACAAAGAGTAAGAAAATCTGGCAAGATTTAGTGGATGTTAGGAAAGTTAAAAAGGCAACATTGTATTTGATAAAAAATAATAAGTACTACAAGAATGTATGTGTTGCAGAAGAGGAAGTAAGTGAAGAAGAGGACAGCGATTTGTGTCCTGGTCAAATTGAGAAAGTAGAAGCCTCTAAAAAGGAAGAAATATATGAACATTATAGTGTTCATCCTTTGCATTCCAAGGAAGTCATGGGGAATGCTATTGAGTTGTTTCAAATGAAAAAAGCCAAAGGGAGTCCTATTATTGTTTGGGAGGAAAGTTTGGAAGCTCGGTGTTTCCCACAGTTATTTCCCACAGGTCGAGGAGGAAGTTATGATGAGCTACCTGTTCAAATTCCTGCTTCAGAATACCGGACTTTACGATTGTATACAGAAGATCCTAGGTTTCGACAATGCATTCACTATTTATTTCATCTATTGTTTGAAAGTGATCTCTCTGGATTGTCTTATGCAGTGAACCACATCTTGAAAAGTGGTTTACAACTGCGAAATATCTCGGCAAGGGACTTTATGGATAAAGTCAATGTGCAAGACAGTATTTTGGATTCTCACCTGATTAATCTCATGGCTTGTCAGCGTGGTACTAATGAGTATTGGTACCGCCGTCATGGTGACTTAAAATGTATGCTGAGGAACTTAGGAACTCCCACATTGTTCCTCACTCTCAGCTGTGCTGAGTATGGCTGGGAAGACTTACTTGAATTTCTACGAGAGGTAAATGGAAACATTGAAAATATTGAATTTAAGACACCCAGAGAACTGGGCTCTTTGGATCCTGTGAATGTTTGCAGGTACTTCAATCATAGATTTGAAGCTATGATGTCTTTCATCACGAACAAGAAAAATCCACCTCTTGGAGAGGTGTTGGATTTCTTCTGGAGAAAGGAGTATCAAGCAAGAGGTGCTCCTCATATACATATGCTACTATGGATCAAAGATGCACCCAAATTTGGAACAGATCCGGATGACTTAGTGATGAGTTTCATAGAACAGTATGCTACATGTGCTGTTCCAAAGACAAACGAAGACAAAAGTCTAAGAGAACAAGTTTTACGGTTTCAAAGCCATTGTTGTGGAAAGTACTGTCGTCGTAAATTCAGAAACAATGACAAATACTACACCAAATGTCGTTTTGCATTTCCACGGTCGGTGTTATCAAAAGGAAGAGTTAACAATTTGATGTCATCGCTGCGACATAATGTGACGAGGAAATCACCCAAAAACACATACAATTTGAAAAGAAACGAAGAGTCCAAGTACATCAACGACTACAACCCAGTGATTTTGTCCATGTGGAATGCTAACATGGATATACAGTTTGTGGCTGACAACTGTATGGCTGTGGCTCGGTATGTGACGTCTTACATCACTAAAAAAGAAAAGACAGAACTGAAGGATATGTGGGAGGATATTTCCCATGAAAAGAGCCTCAGTAAGAAGTTGTACAGTTTCAGTCTGAAGATGTTGTCGCATCGAGAAATTGGAGCTTACGAATGTTCTGACCGGTTATCTCCAGCAAGTCTCTATGCCAAATCTAGGAGTATCATTTGGGCGAGTCTTGGTCTTGCTGCAACGCTTAATCGAGTTCTGAAACCTGTACGGGAAATTGAGTATTTGGCGGAGAAGGAGCCAAACAGTACAGATATTTTGAAGAGCAACATGTTGGATACATATTATCCAAATAGAAGCAGTCACCTGGAGAATGCTTGTCTGTATGAAGTTCTTCAAAATTACGTTTTCAAGAGGAACATCAAAGAAGATATTGATAAAGGAGTGTATGCTGTAATTGGAAGTGAGGGATGTCTGGTCAAGCAAAAAAAATGTCAATTGATAAATCATCGAAAATTGGATTGCGAATCTCCCGAAAGAAAAGAGTTTTTCTATTTAGCTCTTTTGCAACTTTTCAAGCCTAGGCGTGCAGAAGAGGAACTGCTTGGGGATTTCCTCTGTTACGAAGACTCTTTCAATGCAGCCAAGGAGTCCATAGAATGTCCTGTTTTTCCAAAATATCTACAAATGTTGAATGCAGAAATTGAGCAGGAAGCAACAATTGCAGCCGAGATTGCTAGAGACAGTTCTCAGGACAGTCAGAGTTCTGTTTCATTGAGTCAGGATCCACTAGGAGAACCAGTTATTGAAAATGAAGCTGCCACTGCCATGATTGAAGTGGAAAGAGCCATGGCACATGCTCAGAAGGATGCGGTTAACTTAGAAGAATTGGAAAGACAACTTAAGGTTGAGCAGAGGAAAATATATGTCGAAGTTACCAACCAAATTGAACATGGATTAAGTCATGAGAAGGAAGAGTGCTCATGTACGTCGTTGAAGCCTGTCCGACTGTACGTGAGTGGAGAAGCAGGAACTGGAAAAAGTTTCCTTATTAAAGCAATTTCATGTTATATGCAGAAAAGGACTGATTCATCGCTGTCTTGTGTTGTGACCGCTCCAACTGGACTGGCAGCTCATAACATTAAAGGGATTACTTTGCATCGGTTACTGATGCTGCCAGTGGAGCATGATAACAAATTACAATACCACAAGTTATCTGGAGATATTGTTGTGAAGTATCTCGAGTTTTGAAGAAGATGAAACTTCTTATCATTGACGAAGTAAGCATGGTTTCCAATCTCATGCTTGCTTTTGTGCATTTAAGAATGCAGGAAATTTTTAAAACAGAGTATGATGTGTTATTCGGTGGCAAACACATCATTGTTTTTGGTGATCTTCTGCAGCTGACACCAGTGAAAGGAGAACCAGTGTTTAAACTGCTTACACATGAAGATATCAAGAAGTGCCTAGGGAGCATTGGCAACGTTAACATATGGTTAAACTTCAGTTATGCTGAGCTGCCTGAAAATATGCGTCAGGCGAAGGACGAACATTACAAGAATATTCTACAAGATATTAGAATCGGGAGAGTGACTGAGCGTGGTAAAGAAGCTTTACATGCACGCTTACTGTCAAATTTATATCCAGAAGAAGACGTTTTGCCAGAGGATATTTTTCAGAAAATTACCGTGAAGAAATCTGGAATATGTTTGATGCCAACTCTTGCAGAATGTTCCATCTTCAACAACAAAACGTTGAATTTAGAAAAACAAGAGATTGTGAAACTTGAAGCTATTGACAAAATAGAGCATATGGGAGCAACAATTATTTTGTCAGAGAATTTGAAATCTAAATTGGATTCATTAGAGAAGACTATATCTAAAACTGCGGGTTTTGAAAAGACTTTGAATGTGTGCTTAAATTGCCGAATCATTTTGAGAAGGAATTTACATGTTGAAAGAGGTCTGGTAAATGGATCAATGGGTAATGTTGTTGATTTTGAGAAATACAGAAATAGAGATGGAATTGAATTTTTAAAAATTAAATTTGATGGCATTGGGAAGTACATCTAATTGGTCGTTGCTCTGCTAGGTTTTTGCTTTTTAAAGACTTATATGTTCGCCGTAAGCAGTTTCCTGTTTGCTTGGCATATGCGGTGACAATTCATAAATCGCAAGGTTTAAGTGTAGACACTGCTTTAGTGAATATTGGCAGTTCTGTATTCAAAGAGGGTATGGCTTATGTAGCATTGTCACGAGTCAAAACTTTATCGGGTTTGTACTTGATTGACTGTGATGTCACAAACATTTGTGCAGATCTAGATTGTGTTAAGGAATACAATAGGTTAAGAAGAGAGTATGCGCCACATTTGCCTCAATATCCTTTGATTGAGAAACGTGTGGTAGGCCGGAAACGAAGAAATATCAGTAATAGTAGGGAGGTTGTAGCAAAAAGACCAAAAGTCGATGAACCCAAAAGTGGAAGCAGGAATAAAATGAATTCTGTTGAAAATGTTGTTGGTTTTAAATTTGAAAATAGTTCTGGTGTCAACTGCTATGCTAATGTAGTTGCTAATGTTCTCTTTTCACTAGAGACTTTCAAAGAACAGATTGTGATCAATTCGGAACAAAGTTATGCTGTTTGTTGAATTCTGTGTTAGAGAAATGTGGTGCTGATAAAACGAGAGTAGAACGTGTGTCTGAAATTCGTTTTCTGTTAGACGAATGTTCAGGTCAAACAGAATTCTCTGAAAATATTCAGCAGGATTGTCAGGAGTTTTTAATGTATATGCTTGATGTATTGCAAGATGAGGGTGTAGATGTAGATTATCTATTTGGCCTTTCTTATCAATGGCAGCATGACTGCGAGAACTGTAGGCTATCAAGTAGACTCAGAAAGATTTATATATTTAACTTTGCCTGACAGTAAATCAGTATCCTTCAATAAGCTAGTAAAGGCAGCCGATCAAAACATGGAGTGTAGCCAATGTAAGTCTGCAATGCTGTCCACGTAAATTTTACGAAGTTATGGCCAGTATGTCATTTTAATGTTCCAACGATGTAGGCCTGATGGAACTAAATTGACAACTTTAATTAATAATTTTGTGGCTTCGCAGTTGTCAATATCAGGAAGGACTTTTAAAACTACTGCAATTATATATCATAACGGTCCTTCAACTAATTCAGGACATTACACAGCTTATTTGAAATCTGGAAACGGTTGGTCATTCTGCAATGATTCGGTTTTAACTTTTAAAAAAAGATTGCCTTTCCACCTTCAAAATTCTTACCTGGTGTTCTTACAACCAAAATTTTAGGAAAGGAAGCTTGGGATTTGTTTAGAGGAATTTACAGAGGTTCTAATGGCTCCTACTATATATGGCCTTGTGGATAATTGTAGTACAGAGCGAAAACTGTTTGTTTTTATAAGCAAAGTCAAGCAGCAGATCAAAATAAGGAGTAGAGGAAATGTAAGTCTGCAATGCTGTCCACATTATTTTTGAAAACTTATGGATGAAATGTCATTTTACAATTTCAACTACATAAACTGGAAGAAAATAAGTTGTCCAGTCTAATTAAAAATGTTTTTGCTACACAGTCATCGATTTCAGGAAGAACATTTGCAACTGCAGTTATTACATAATATGCTGGTCCTTTGACAACATCTGGATATTACACAGCTTATTTAAAATTTAAAAAATGGCTATTCTTTCAGCAAACATTACTAAGAGTATGAAGCAATGTTGCCTTTTAACTTGATTTTTGAAGTCAGAATTTAGGGTAGGTAATTGGACTACAATGATTCTAGGTGTTGCTGTAACTTAGTGTGCTGTTTCAAATTGCTTTGTATGTCTCAGTTTTCTTAAAAACAATTGAGTTTATCTTTCAGAAAGTTGCGGGCAGAAAATAGTAACAGCACAACTGAGTATACGCTGTTCATACGATATCCTTTGACGTCATAGAAAGTAAGTTACTTTGGAGAAGTTCCTATTTCTGCTTATTTATATTATTTGGGTTTTTTAAACACAATCATTTTGATTGTGTTTTTTTTCCCCGCTGTTATATGATGAATACCTTCAACTCACTGTTTTCAGTGAAATTTGATTTTTTCTGATTACAGCAAAAATAAACCATTAAATATGTTTAATTAATTTTCTACTTTGAATTGTGATTTCTAATATGTATATGGATTGGTGTGGCTCACTGATTAGAGGCGGCAGACCCAGAAGCAGAGGTCGGCCTGGGACCAGGGTTCAATTCCTGATGTGGCAGGATCTTGGGCCTTGGTCAGCGGACTCGATAATTCTCGCTTCGGTGCCTACTCCAACCATGGGTCCCACTCAGCAACTTTGGGTAATAGCTTGCTTAATCTCAACTAACAGCCCCATCAGCGCCGGGGATGCCTGGCATCACCTTGGGGATGCTCAGGAGGGACCATCTCACAGGGAAAGCCAGGATGGGTTCCCCAGCGGTATACAGCGCCGGGACGCCTCTTTGCTGGGTCAGCTGTACGCTTTACTAGTATACCAAATTTAACATTTAACATTCATTTTGTCTTATGCTCACTCTTTTTTTACCATCTTGTATTAATTTAAATTTTTTTGTTCTTTCTTACACAGATTAAAAGTATGAAAATGATAATACACTACGGTAATGACAATTATAAGGTAAGCGTTTAGTACTTTTTACGTTACATGTCTATCAGATTTAACTTTTATTAGTTCCTCTGCTTCTTTTTTTTAACCCTTAGTTTCCTGTCTTTGCTACTTCCTTCATTTCTTTTTCTATTACTTATTTATACTACTCTTTTCACTTCTTTTATCAGTCCCTCTTTCAACAGTAACTGTGTGTTACTCCCTCTATTTTTCTTTCTTTTCACATTACTCTCTGTTTATTAATTCGTCTTTTTTAAAAAAATATTTTTTTTACTTCGCTCCCGGTTCGCGTACCCGAACGCTAACCGGGAAGCGTATCAATAGAAATAGAGGATGCTAGAGTGCTAAACATTCTAGCAATTTTTGTAAAAAGGGAAGGTAGTTCTGAAAATAACTTTTTTTATTATTTTTGATGTTTTATATTTTTTTGAATTTTTTTGAGGAAGGAGAAACAAAAATGATTTACTTCAAAGGGCTCAACAGGAGCAACAAAAAAAAAAATTACTTTATAGGACGTTTTGGACATTGATGATTTTCAAATGATCTATTTATTAAAGTAATACTCATTTCTCCGCATGAAATTAATTTTCCACACTCTACACAAGTCAATCTCATCTGCCCAAAGTTCTTTTGCAGATTTGGAACCGTTTCCCTTGCCTCTGACTCACTTATTGCTAAGTCATTGGTGGATGTTTTTGCCGGTCGGGGGTTATCCACCAAATCTCGAAATTGCGCTTTGGAATAATTAAGAGGGTGCCAAGTCTCCATGTGCCGATTCATGGTATGATTACCAAAGCTATATTTTTTTTCGGTCCCTCTCGAGAGTGTTTTTTTGCAGATGAGGCAGGTAACGTACCTGGCATTAACTTTCTTTTCATGAGAAGGAAAAGAAAAAAATTGCCAGATAAAATTCACTTTCACACGGGACGTTCTTGGCATTTCTTTCAGAAAGCCACTTGTCCCTTGCTCCTGTTCCTCATCTTCTTCTTCTTCTTCTTCCTGGTCGAAGATGACCTAGCTAGTCGGTCCTCTCTTCTTTGGTGGTGGTGGAGGTGGTGGAGATCCACCAGCTGCAGCTAATAGAAATGCCATGTCTTAGCAAACAAAAACAGGTCTTTCTCTCATAAAAATGAAAGTCGGAGTGAGGAAAAAAGGTGGGACTTTCATCATTTGAGAAAAGAAAATGTTCTAAACCAATGAAAAGTGTTTGTTTTACGTCATATGATCAAGCGTTCCATCATTAGGAAACTAAAAGTAAAATCAACCAATGAAAAGTTTTATTAACTAGTCACATGACCTGTTATGCTTACGTTCCGCGTGCGCTAACGCAGCACGTCATAAGGGGCATTACGTAGTAACGCGATATGTTGCGTTTACGGGACGCATCACGATGTGCCTTTCTAACGCGGTACGTTCGCGGACCGGCAACGAAACAAGAAAAAATAATTTAAACTATAATATAAATTGAATAAAAAATATTATACAAATATATATAAAATATATTTGTGAATTAGAATACAAATATATGTTACAGCCATAGATATTAGCTTTTAAAAAACCAATGAAATTTACTGAAAAAACCATAGGTTATAGGCCATATATAGTTAGGGATTAGCATTTACAAAACCAAGAAAATTCATTGAAAAAACCATTGGTTATAGACCATATATAGTTAGGAATTAGCATTTTCAAAACCTTAATTTACTCGCACAAAACCATAGAAATTCGAATATATAGTTAGTTGCAATAACTATATATCGCGCACCCGCAATCCACTGCTGATGATGTCACATATTACATCATTCATGACATGGTCAGTGACATCACTGATGACATCACTGATGACATCTCAAATGACATCACTGATGACATCTCAAATGACATCACTGATGACATCACTGATGACAACATCCAGTGACTGTATGGTTCTGTAAAGTTAAAATATGTCTTACATCTTGAAGAATGAGTGGATGTATAAGTTTTTGGATGAAGGATTTAGTAGGCGCATGACTGACTGTATGAGAGAATGATTAAATGTGTCTCACTGAGTGCATGGGTTAGTGACTAAACAGTCTTAATTTGGCATCATTATTTCTGTAGTTCTGTAAACTGCTGAATGTGTTGATCAGTAGCTATATGAGTAACTGTATGGGTTATTGATTGGTTGCCCAAATATTTGTATGGGAGAGTGAGTGTGTGTGTGCGGTGGCTGGGAGGTATGTGACTCTGTGCACAGATGTGTGAGCAGTTGATTCAGTAGATGTATGGGTTCAAAAGTGCATGTGGAAACAGCTGTATGGGCGGTTGACTGTCTGCATGAGTGTATTGGTAAGTGATTGGATTTCTCAGTGCTACATGTCAAAGTAAGTACATATGTAAAACACAGTACATGTAAGAGTTGACATATATAAATAACTGTGCATAAGAGCCAGTGAATGTGTGAGTGGCTGTATGGATCATTGTGAACTTGTATCAGTGATTGTATAAGAGAGTAAATATGTGTTACTATATGTTTGATTAAGTAAGGTGTGTATAACTGTATAGTTGAGGAAATGGAGGAGTGATTGATTCTTTTCATGACTGACTAGATGTATGAGTAACTCCATGGATGAGTGACAATCTGTGAGTGTCTGTTTACACTTAGTGTATCTAAGGTTATATTAGAGTCTGAAGAGGTTCATCGTATTATCACATGAATGATATCATCAGTGATGTGATCAGTAATGTCAAATGAGATGTTATCAGTGATATCATCAGTGATGTCATTTGAGATGTCATCAGTGATGTCATCAGTGATGTCATTTGAGATGTCATCAGTGATGTCATTTGAGATGTCATCAGTGATGTCATCAGGGATGTCACTGACCATGTCATGAATGATGTAATATGTGACATCATCAGCAGTGGATTGCGGGTGCAGATATATAGTTATTGCAACTAACTATATATTCGAATTTCTATGGTTTTGTGCGAGTAAATTAAGGTTTTGAAAATGCTAATTCCTAACTATATATGGTCTATAACCAATGGTTTTTTCAATGAATACATATATATATACAAACTGAAACAAATAAAGGTTATAGGCATGTTATTGTTAGGAAATTGAATTAAAAAAACCTTAGAAAAACAAAAGGTTACAGGAACATTATTGTTAGGCTCAAATTTCACTCCAGTGAAATTCAGCAGTTATAGTCACCTTAGCTAACTACAATTTATGCCCCTGCAATGCACTGATTATGATCTCAGGTATTACATCAGTCGTGACATGGTCGTTGACATCAGAATCGCTCTTTCGTTTTATATTTCTCCAAGCACACTCTCTCTATTGATCAGTTACACTTTTTCACAGGACCTGAAGAATGCAGTTGAGGGTAAAATGGAAGAAACTTGTTGAACTCCGCTGTGACACATTGGAGCAGGACTAATTATCTCTTGCCTTGTAACTTTGTTTTAACTCTGACCCAGGTGGGCACTGATAAAGTTGTTTGTGCACCCTTGAGACAGTTTTGATTACTGTTGATTGCAGGCTCTACACTACTTATCACCTTTTAGCTCACCAGAGGGATCTACCATCTCTAATAAAACATCCAGCAAAGCTCCTCCTTCATAGTTAGGGAGTTGAATGCCGCAACATGATCAGCTGTCACGGTGCACGGACATTCAGTATGATGAGCATGCCACCTTTGGTGAGTGAGGAAAATCACTATGTATATTAGCTTATTGTGAATGAATGTAATATTTTTTAATTCAACATTTGTAAATATATTAATAATTCAACAATGTCATATATCATTAACATTTGATCATTTTAATGCATAATAAAAAATATTGATTTTTTACTGCAGAGGGGATTTTTTTAATGTAAACATCAGAAGTATAATTGTGTTTAATATATTCAAAATAATCACATTTTAAATTAAATTTAAATTAATCACTATATAGTTCTATTTATTTTGTTTAACATTATTTCCTGTGAGATTCTATTTTAAGTTCCTACCTCCATTTTTGTTTTGTGGGAGAATGTTGCAGTATCGGTGGTTGGCCATGTGTGGTGCAGGAACTATTACTGCTCCTTTTTGGCAGTAGTAACTCATACTTGTAAATTTGATTCCACAACCTGTTTGAAGTGGGTAGAGGCATGCAAGTTCACTTTGGAGTACCTTTACTCTAGTAAATGGTAAATAGCCAAAAGTAGAAAAGTTACTAAAAAATGCAAGAGTAACCTTACACGTAAATTGCTCACACGTGCAAGTTACTGTGTGTATAGCTCCACTAGTGTGTATGTGGTGTTCAGTATCATAAAATATAATATCTATATATATATATATATATATATATATATATATATATATATATATATATATATATACACATTACCTACTGGCGGTCGCTATAGTTAGGACCTTGTTTCTATTCAAAAAGCATTTTTTCTTTTCCTAATAACTATGGCGCCGGTTGACGAATCTTCGTGACATTTTTCAAACTAGTGGGGCGCTCCGGTCAGCTCCTATCTTGAAAGTTTCGGGGTGATTTGGCAGGCGAGCTGAGAAAAAAGGGGAGCCCCAAAATGTGTTTTCTCCTTTTTTTAAAAAAATGTTTTTTATTGAGTTTTCGTAAGCACACATATAGCAACACACAGAGCACTAGTACATAACTAAGCCACCAAGTACATATAGTAATCAAGTGTTGAACAAAAACAGTACATTTCCTACAATACAGTTTACAGAATCATACACAAAAAGAAAAAGAAACGGAAACCCTATACAACAAATTGACACAGCATACCAAAGCAAGACATATCTTAGGGCGATAAATCAACTACGACTTTCTATTGTCCTCTCTTTCCATTGGTGAACTGGTTCCCATATTTTCCTTCCCAACCTCCTTGCCCTTCTACCTTTCCTAGCATAAATGCCTTTTTCTAAATTAAAAATTCCCAAAAGCAGGGCAATCCATTGTTGCAATACTGGGGGTGCTTTATCTAACCAAGCTCTGGCAATCAACAATCTATAAACCGCCATTGCTATAAACAAAAATTCACGATGTACCTCACCATCGATCCCCCTAACCCCTAGCATAATTACTGTTGGTGTTAGCATCACATCCAACCCAAGTGTTCGACCCAGATAGTCTTCCATACCTTTCAGCAAAATTCGTCATTGAGGGCAAGCAGTGAATATATGTATGCTATCCTCTGCTGGCTCACTACAGCGTGGACAAGTAATCCCTGTAGTTCATCCCCACTGTGCGATACGGGTGTAGTAGAGTTGGTATAATGTTTTATAACGTTGGGATTGAAGCGGGGCTGAGCAAAGGACTGAACATCCTAGTTCCAGTAAATCCAAGAAGTGTCGGCCTTGAATTCCTAACTTTACTGCCCATTTATTTTCATACTTTCCAATATCGTCCACCTTCAGCTCTGCCAAAATAGCATAAAAACTACGGATAGAGCACTCCCCTCCCCGTTCTATAGCTTCCAAAATGCTATTTTTAGCGAAGCCAGCCACCCCCCCTTTCTTCCTGCTCAAAAAACTCCTGACCTGCAGATATTTAAAGAAACTCCGTCTGCCAATATTAAACTTTGCCTCAAGGTCGGAGAATTGCAATATCTTCTCATCTAAGCCCAGCAAATCCCCTATCTTAATAATTCCTTTTCTAGCCCACTCTGCCATGGTAGCATCAGCAAAAATTGAAGGTGGTAGGGTCTTATTCATATACAATCTTGTGTATCTATTAAATCTCCCCAGTCCACATTTTTTTGCTTATGTGCAGCCAAAACGGTCTTAAACCGAGTGCGTTTATAATATGAGGAGTCGGCACACCTTAGAAAGGCATTCTCTGTATCTGGGCCCAGCACAATGGAATATACCTTAGTCGAGAAGGCAGTAACGTTCGGATCTGCCCCGCTCACACCAATCAGTCCCTGCATATATTGAAGAGCCGAGGCCCAATAATATAATCTGAGATCAGGGACCCCCCCCACCCCCTTGCCCTCAGTAAAGTCATAAATTTGTAGGCCCTCTTGGTCTTTCCATGTGCCCAGATACATTTATTCAAAATTAACTCCACCTTATTAAACCAGGAGACCTCGAACATTAAGGGTACCGTTCTAAAAAAATAAAGAAACTTATGGAGTACAAGCATTTTAATTACGTTGGTGCGAGCCACCAACGAAAGTCTGAGGTTGTTCATCCTAACCAAATCCAAGCTTACTTTTGCCAATAAAGGAATCATGTTCCGTTCTACCACCGTCTCAAGTTTAGGCGAAATTTCGACCCCTAAATAAACTGCCGCCGGAACCACCCGAATATCATTGCAGCTAACAAATGAATTCTTAATTATTTGTGTTTTACTGCTGTTGAGCCTGTAGCCTGAGATTTCGCCAAATTTTAGGGCCTCCTGTTCTATTTCTCCAATTGCCGATGATGGGTCCGGGGTAATTATAGCGACATCATCTGCGTATGCCAACACATTAATTTGCAATCCATTCAGACAGAGGGGGGGATTCTAGGGTTAGTAATAAGATACCGTGAATAAGGATCCAAATACAGCGCTAAGAGGAGGGGAGAGGACGGGCAGCCCTGCCTTGTCCCCCTTTTTATCTGTACCACAGAAGTAAGCTCTCTGTTGATCTTAATTCTAGCTGTTGGTGCTTTATATAAAGCCTGGATTACTCTAATATAACCTTCACCAATCCCAAAATGCTTCAGAATCTCCCATAGATACCCCCAGGCGACCCTGTCAAAAGCCTTCTCTGCATCAAGAAATAGGGCTGCGACAGGGCCACCCGAGATCTCCATGGCATCAAAAGAAGTAATCACTGTTCTGACATGTTCTGTGGTGCCTTTCCCCGGGATGAAGCCATGTTGAACTGAGGAGACCAATTTTTCAATAACTGCTGCCAATCTTGTTGCCAACATTTTTGAATATAGCTTAACATCAGAGTTCATTAAAGCTATAGGTCTATAAGACCCAGGAGCTGTGGGAGGTTTACCTTTTTTCAAAATGACTATAACTTCAGTGCCTCCCCAGGAGTCCGGAATCGAAACCCCTCTCTGAGCTTGAATACGTGTGTCCAGTACCTCCAACCTAAGGACTCCCAAAAATGTTTTGTGGAATTCAACAGGGATCTGATCTGGGCCTGCAGCTTTTGATGATGGGAGGTCTAATAAGGCTGTAGTTAATTATTCTAGTGTTATACTAGATTCCAAATTTTCTCTTTCAGCTACCTCTAGCTCAGTCACTTGGAGATTTCCTAAGTAGTCCCTAATTCCCCCACCCCCCTCCTCCTCCTCCACGTCGTACAACTCTGTATAAAATTTCCTAAACTCTTCTCTTATTCCTGCAGGATCAGAGATCAGGTTGCCTAGCCCATCCTTTATATTCTTAATGTCCCCCGCAGCGATCTTCTGCCTCGTTTTAACGGCAAGAATATGCCCCACTCTCTCGCTCAACTCACAGGCCTGCTCCTTCCTTGCCAAATAATTTGCCACTGTTTTATTAGCAAGGCTTTCCGCTATTTCAGCCTTTAATACCACGATTTCCAGCAGCTGTTGATCCAGGGAATATCCATTCTCAATTAGCCTACCCAGTTCTTCCTCTGCGGTCAAGAGAGTATTAACTTGCTGCTCTACCCTATCCCTCTCTATTTTCTGCCTGAACGTTGTATAACTAAGTGTCTCTCCCCTTACCCCTGCTTTAAATGCATCCCATGCATTGCCTGAACTGGTACTCCCCTTGTTGATGCTCCAAAATTCTTTAATCCAGATGTCCATATGTCTATGATAACCTTCATCTTTTAGGAGAGCTCTCTCGAACGTCCAGCTATATGGTTTCCTGGATATACCACTTAAGCTAACTGACAAGATTAGGGGGTTATGGTCTGAGACCAACCGGGGTAGTTTCCTAATTTGCGAGCTTGCTATTAAGGAGTTGGAGATTAAAAAGTAGTCCAGTCTTACCATAATTCTATGTGGAGCAGAAAAAAAAGTAGCACCATCGACCTGAGGATAAAGATTAGCCCAGGCATCAGACAAAGCATTATTCAGTGCCATTTCTACCACCTCCCTATGCATTCTCTTCTTCCTCCCATTATACCCCTGTCTATCTTGTGGCTCAACACTGGATGGGCGGTTGATGTTGAAATCCCCGCAGCATATAACAGGTTCGGACCAGGTTGGCAATTCTTGATCCAAGAATTAGAATATGTCAGGATCATCTCCTGTCGAACCATACACAGAAACCAACATAAACTTAGCCCCCCTGAAGCCCACCTCAACTATAACCCACCTCCCCCATTGATCCTCTTTTTTCTTGTGGACTATACAATCTCTTCCTCTCCCTAGTATAGCAACCCAGCGGGTCTTTGAACCTTGTTTTGTATATGCTAGTACGTTGAAACCCAATTGCTCCAACAAGTAGCCCTTTCCTCCCTCCACATGGGTTTCTTGCATACAAATCAGATCTGGATTCATTGACTTCAAAAATGCTGATACTCGCAGTCTCTTCTGTAAATCATTTAAACCACATACATTCACTGACATAATTCGACAAGCCATTTAAAAAACATCTAGGATTGGTACCAATTCTCTGTTCCATTTTTCAGATTTTTCCCTTTTTTCCCCCCGACACCAAGTGTATGTACATTGAACCTTCATATTGTGACTCTGTGGGTGCAACGTGTGCCCTGTTTCCACCCCCCAACCCCCACCTCCCCCTCCCGGAAACCCACCCTCGCTACCCCCCCTCCCCTACAGGCAAATAGGTCACCCATGACCTATGTGTGGACACTAGGGAAGCAGCAGTCACCACCCCCTCCCTACCGCTATACACACCCCCCAAGAGAGAGCCCCTTTCTTACTTTCTTACTACTCCTTGTACCCCAAAGCCTCCACCATATATGCCTTTGCTTTGATTTCAGAAAAGAACATTTTAGCCTGGCCTTTAGTAACTATTTTCAGCTTTGCAGGGTACAACAAATAAGCCTCTGAACCCAGGGCCTGGATGGGAGAAATTAGCTACCTCAATCTCCATCTACGCTCAACTGTAGTATGGCAGAAATCCGGCCTAGCGAAAAAGGTAACATTATTAAATACACGTTTAGACTCTGGTTTGGCTTTATCTAGGATAAGCTGTCTAAGAAAAAAATACCCTACATATATCAACAATGCTCTGGGTCTCCCCTCCTGGGTCCCCGCTTGCCCCTTTTTAGCCACAAACGGAAAACGATGGGCCCTCTGAATCCCCGTTTCCCACTGCCAAGTCCCTAAGAGTCTAATGTTATTGCGACGCTGTCTATTTTCGTAATCCTCCAACTTCCAATTGACATCTTCTGCCACTTTTTGATGCTCTTGTTTATAAGATTTCAAGTTTCTCAGTTCGTCTTCTAGGCTGCCAGTTCTTTCTTCCACATGTGAATCTCTCTCCGCCACCTCTTCATGCCTTTTACTCATTTTCCTTAGCGTGTTCTGGATTTTCCTCGATTCCTGTCTTGCTCTCCTGCTTTCCCCCCTCGCCTCAGATTGCATTCGTTTCAGCATATTAAATGGTAAGTCCAGCGTGACCGGTGGCTGGGGTATTTGTGTTGATCCTTGATCACCAGTCAGCGAGGCAGGGCCTTCTTGTTCCATAAATAATAAGGAAGTAGCGGAGTAGTCCCAAGCTAAATTTTTTGTGGGGTCAGTAGTGCTGCCTGTTGTAGAGGGCATTCTTTTAGACAGACGCTTCTTCTGCGTACTTCTCTGAGCCGGAGAGCTGCTCCCTGTATCTATGCCTGTGGACTCCTCTGAACTTACTTCATCTGCGGCCACAGACTGAGACTGGGAGTCTTCATTTATAGAGAAGAATTTATCAGGGGAAGCAGCGCCACTACCTATACCGGCTTCTGCAGGTGTCTCATCCCCCAGTTTAGAAAAACCATTCGCCAAGTCCATTATTTCTGCCCAGTCTGAAGTGCTCGGGTCACCGGGTAGCTCCTCACTACGTGGCGCCCCCAAACCTCCCTTCAATACCATTCGGGGTTGTGACCCTGCCCCTTCTACGACTCCAGCAGTACTCCCACTTTCATTAATCGGCCCAGTACACATAATCCGACTGTCAGGCAGTCCCCTGCTCCCACTTGCCTTCTTGCTTGGTGCCTTGTCCGTCTTAGCTGGTTCAACCCGCATTGCCTCCGGGACTGGTTCAGGCACTTGCTCCAACCTCTGATACGTAGCAGGCAGTGTCTCCGGCAGCTTCATTTTCGCCGGACCTCCCGCTTGAATCGGTTGCCTAGCAACCTCCACTCCAGCTTCGGCGTCCATGAGGGCGTTTCGATCGTTGTCTCCCTCCGTCGGACTCCCGGTAGCATTGTTTCCTATACCGCTACCTGCAGGTATGTTGGCGAAACTCTCTGCCACTGTAGGTTGGCACAGTGCACTTTCTTTAAATTTGGACTTAGTAGTTACTCCCAGTTCCTTCGGAGTAACGGCGACGTCGGGGCCATTTTTCTTACTCATTGCTTTTTTGTAGCCAGCGGCTCCCTTTTGCAGACCGCTTGGAGGAGGGTTTTTAGGGTCCGTTTTGTTCCTCTCTCTGGAGGTCGGCTCTTTCTGGGCATCGACATCCTTTGTCCCCCCTTTACCGTCTTTTATTTCACTCCCTTTCAGTATACGGGGAGGCATCCTAAACCAATTTCTTAGTATAAGCTCAGCAATACCAGCTATTTCCCCCCGCATGCGGGAATAGATTTGATTTAGAATTCCTCTGGGGCGCCTTTTGGGTAATCGACTATCTGCTCTCAGGTCCTTAGAAACTTGAGACTCGCAATAACCGGACTCAGCACCATGCAGGGAGGATTCCACCATCGAAAAACACGGTAGGTAGAAGGAGAAAGTTGCGACTCACTCACTGCATACCACTAGCGGCCATCTTGCCTCCAAAAAAATGTGTTTTCTCCATGTTAATTTCCGTTGGAAACTTTAGACACGGCTACAGCCCAAACTGCTGAACGGAATTACACAAAATTTGGCAAATAGCTAGCCCTTGGTTCGGAAAGAGACCTTTTTTTTAAATGGTGTAAATTCGTTCAGTAGTTCCTGAAAAATTAAGAAAATAGAGGTCGGAAAATCAATTTCCCATAGGACACTTTAGACATGGCTAAAGCTGGAACTGCTGAACGCAATTACACCAAATTTGGCAAAAAGATTGTGCTTGCTTCAGAAAGCATCCTTTTTTTAAATGGTGTAAATCCATTCAATAGATGCTGAGAAAAGCAAAATAAAAGTTTTGATAGATATTTAGAGGCACGGAGGATCCGCGCACCCTCCTGATGACAAGCTTTATGCTAATTGGATGTCAACACTTCAAACCAGGAAGTGTTGGCAGCCATCTTGTGACTCGGTAGAACCATGCAGGC
>NW_028255380.1:600000-773915 GCF_964263255.1 Lissotriton vulgaris
TGAAGCATGCACTAATAATGTCCCCCAGGACGCCTGGGTAAAGTTCTTTAGTGAGCAGTATGCCTCTAGAGATCAGGCAACGGATAGAAGGTGTATGTTGGGCCTACACAGTGGGGATGACGTCTTCACTAAAAATGAAATACTTACTGCCTTAAAAACTGTCCACGGTGGGCGGGCCCCTGGTATCGACGGGGTGCCGGCAGATGTCTTCTTGAGTGATACTGATAGATGGTGCAGATACATACTCTTGTTGATGAATTTGATTATAAGAGGGGTGGATATCCCAGCGAGTTGGAAAGGTGCTGAAATCATTCCAATATATAAAAAAGGAGACCGGGCCCAGCCGGGAAACTATCGCCCCATTAGTTTAATAGACACCATCCAGAAAATAGTGGGCCGAGTAGTTGTCAACAGGTTGCTGGATTGGGTTGATGATCACAATATCTTATCCCCATTTCAGGCTGGATTCCGTAGGGCAACCAGCACTGTTGATCAAGTCTTCCGCTTTCGCCTAATACAGTGGAAGACCGTGGTGCTGGGGAGAGGCAGCCTGTATGCAGCTTTTGTTGACTTGCGGGCTGCCTTCGACCTAGTGCCAAGGGCGAAGCTGTGGGAAGTGCTTGAGACTTTAGGGGTCCCGGGAGATCTGTTGTTTTTAATTATGCGATTGCACGAGGGCAACTACGCCAAAATTAGATGGGGAGGATTCGGGAACAACACTGCCGAATTTCCTGTTGAGCGTGGGGTTCGGCAGGGTTGCTCAATGGCCCCAACCCTGTTTACTCTATTTATTAATGGTGTTGTCTCCCGCATGCAATCCCAGTCTGTGGACGCACCTTCTCTTGCTGGGGAGAAGGTCCCCATTTTAATGTTTGCCGACGATACCCTAATTTTATCGAAAACGCCCAGCGGCTTACAAAAAGCATTGGCAATATTTGATGGGTTCTGTGCTGACCACGGTCTTGAGGTAAACGCAAACAAGACAAAACTCATGGCTTTTAACCCACACAGTAATTTTAAATCGAATATCACCATGAGTGGCCGTACTTTAGAAGTTGTAAATTCCTTCACATATTTGGGGATCATGATCTCCAACGACAATAAGTGGCAGCGACACCTTAACATCGCCACATTACGGCACAAGCAGCTATCTGGGGTAATAATTAAGGAGCAAAAGAAGTCATTGTTTAAACCAATCAAACCACCATTGATAATCTACGAGGCTAAAGCTATTGCCTCTGCCCTGTATGGCGCAGAGCTATGGGGGTACGAAAACCTCAATGATCTCCAACTATCTGAAAATAAATTTTTGAGGTCATTGACGGGCACCCCACAGAGCAGCCCACTATTACCCCTACGCTATGAGTTAGGTAGAAGAGAGCTCATGGAAAAGGCCAAA
The DNA here is from genome assembly GCF_964263255.1 of Lissotriton vulgaris. Classification (NCBI taxonomy): domain Eukaryota; kingdom Metazoa; phylum Chordata; class Amphibia; order Caudata; family Salamandridae; genus Lissotriton; species Lissotriton vulgaris. The sequence continues at coordinate 601,400 of NW_028255380.1, forward strand.
CTGCGCCCGTTATTATACTGGCGTAGGCTTTGGACCACACCTGAACTCTCGCACTATGCGCAGGGGTTTTCTGATGTTATTAAGGCTGATCTCTACAACAAAATCAGGTGGTTTAAAACATTAAAGATTGAATTACTCAATCTAGGACTTCAGGCCTTATGGACAGATCCTGCTGGGGCTCCATTTCCCTCCAAAAAAGTGCTAAAGGATATATATTGGGAACATGTAGCCAATACTAGCTTACTCAATAACAACAGTGGGACTATGACCTCTGTATACTTAGAGACTAAAACGTTCCCCATTTATGAAATGTACTGGGACTATATAACGAACCCCTTGGATAGGAAATTGCTATTCCAAATGAGGGTAGGCTCGCTCCCACTCTGTACCCTAACAGCCAAATGGAAATCAGGGGGAGCTGTAGTATGCCCTGCCTGCGGGGTTGGTAAAGAAACATTAGGTCATTTCCTGTTCTGTTGCCCAGTATATGCCGCCCCAAGACAAGCCTGGTTGGCGCCCATGTGCAGGAATTTAGGCACAAAAAGTAGCATGGTGGCATTGCGTATAGCAAAATCTACCACGGATGAATGGATCAATATTGCAATTGCAAAGTACCTGGGATGGGCGTGGGTTTTAAGGATGAGACTGCTGGCATGCTAAATATTGCCAGTAGTCACTCAGAGATTGCTAGACATTTGTCTACTCTCTGTAATTATTTACGAGTCAGAGACTGCTAAACGAATGTTTATTCTCTGTAAATTTTATCTGACCAAAGACTGCTAGACATTTTCGTCTATTCTTTGTTTATGAAATTTGTCGTCGGCTTAAAACTGTCTTTTTTTAATGAAATGAATTGCTTTTTTAACGAATAATCACCTGGGATGACTAACATTGTTACTTTAACCACTACCCTCTGGTCTATATTTACCGACGGTTACGTTCCTCTGCACCTGTTTATATGATGTACCACTGTTTTTAACTTGTAAAAATATGTATGTGCTTGTTCGATTGTTCATGTAAATTTAATGGTTTTTTTAATTGCATGTATGTTTGTCTGCTTTTATGAGTAAAAAACTCGAATAAAGCATTTTGAAACGAAACGAAAACAGCAAGGGGCCTAAATGGGCCTACTTCGGACAACTTAAGACTAAATGAGGCCTACCTACTAATGTCAACTTAAGAACTAAATGTGTTTCAACTTCTAATGAGAAAACAAGAAAGGGCCTAAATGAGCCTTACCTACTATAAGCAACTTAAGCTAATGATGACTCATGAAACTATTAGTGTAGGGGCGAATATGTGAGATGAAAATAACAATAGGCCTAAATGAGGCCTACTTGCTGACATTTGTCAATTTAAAGTGAAATCTGAGAAATAAACATGACAAACTGTGTCAAGGTTCGGGCAAACATTAATACATAATCATACTAAAAGACACACCACCCAGAACAATCCAAATTTTAAGGTAACCACCCTTTGATCAATCAAGGTGAAAATGTAAGAACAGTAAAAAAAAACAACAACAACCCCATTTAAGAACACATGTGGGCACCGCCATTCAAAAAAGTCCTTCATTGAAATCACGCAAAAACTGTTTTGAAGAAAACAGAAAAACTATAATAGGTGACATATTTTTTGCTTTAAAAGTGGGACCTGCTTGTCCAAGGGATCATGCATCAAATTCTTTTAAAATACTGTTACAAATAAAACATGTTTTAGTTTTTTTGTTTTTTAAAAGTGGGGCCTGCTCGTAGTGATGTCAAGAGAAAATTGCAGGCCAAGGAATTAAATAACTTAGTCATTGGCAAAAACTGTTTTGAAGAAAACAGAAAAACTATAATAGGTGACATGTTTTTTTGCTTTAAAAGTGGGGCCTGATTGTCCAAGGGATTATTCAATGTCCAAATTCTTCAGTGTAGGCCACCACCCTGCATCCTCGGTATCCGGACACTTCCTCCAATGCGGCCATCCATCACCCGGTCTGGTCTGGTCTGGTCTGGTCTGGTTCCATCATCCAAAAACAATAAACTAAAATAAAAACATGAAAGTAAAAAGCTAAAACAATAAAAGGAGTGGGAGGGGGGGTGGGCAGACGCACGCACGCACCACATCCCAGCAACCTAGAAACAAGAGAACAAGTATCATTATTCTTGTAAAATAAAATTTTCCATTTAAAAAGCACCCCGGGTGCCTTTCATTATTGAAAAGAAAATATCCTAATTAATTAAAAACATTCAAAATTTAACTTTTAATAACATTAGTAGGGCCTAACATACCCTAATCCTTACTAAGCCAGTCCCACCCTTCAGGGCAGGAGCCATGCTACAGTGGGAAGCTACTTTAAACACTGCAATATGATGAGCCTCTCTAAACCAACCCCTCCCTTCAGAGCAGGAGCCAGGCTACAGTGTGAAAAAAAAAAATTTGAATTACCGCCAAATGATGAGCTCACAGCCTCAGCAGGGCACTGCAAGCCTCCCAGTTTCCCTGGTCAGAGAAGCCCGCCCAGGCCCATCACGACTAACTAACTCCAAGGGAAGAGCCAGGTCACCCCGCCCTTAAATAAACAAGCCGTTCGCGGAAGAAAATTGAACTGTAGCCAATCATAACAAACTGGGACGTGATCGAAACTTGCAGAATGAAGGCACAAACCAGCTGGTCTGCCAAGGTCGAAAAACAAATTTCTCATGCCTTATTTTCTAACTAACGGAAGCTAGAATTTAACAAAAAAACAATTCTGTTACAGAGTACTGCCAATTAAAAAAGCTCCAGTTTTTTTTTTAAAAAGACGTTAGTCCAAATAATTCAGCTAAAGGCAAGACACTTAAAATATGGGCACTTATTTAGAAAGGGGCAACTACCTTTGGCACACAATATTATACATTCTGCATTTGAGAAAAAAAAACGAATTAACATGGTCCATTTGTCAAAGAGAAATAATTTGTAAAACAACATAAAATGCAGATACATTTCAACATTGTATTTAAGTTAAAAGCATACATTTTCATTTTAACATTTTGGAAAATAATAATGTTACATTTGAACACTTTTTTCTTGCAAAGGCACATGGTTGCCTATCACTAATTAAAAGCACATGTTATCATGCACTATCGGGCAAGATTCATTATACTGAACCCGTCATTATTGCAACCAGCACATTCCTGTCTAGATGGAAACCCCTCACAGAAATAATTAATGAAAACAGCTCGTAGCATGCATTCTAACGGGCTATTTTTTTTTTTAACATTTCACTCATTTTAAAAGAACACAGCTTTCTCCGTAAGGTTGATTTATAACCACATCAGTTCCAAGGTGAACCCACACAAATTCGTAGACGCATTCCAAAAAGAATGTGAAATGAACAAAACCCTTCGCAAAACACAAGATGTTACCTTCCCGTCAAGAAACTGACAAAGCACGTAGGCAGACCAAGGAACCAAACAAAAAGTGAAAATCAAACCATCAAATAATCCTTAAAATAATCCACTGACTTTTATAGTCAGGTCAGATAACCATGCATGTTGACAGCATGTAAAAAAAAGACTGCCATCTCAACTCAAGATATTAACCCTTTGGCAGCTCAAGCAAAATCATTTCCCAACGTCCATGGATACATGGGAAAATCATAATCACATTTCTTCACGTTTACAGATGACACGTACACATATTTTCAAAAACGTTATCCCCAAGCACCCGAGAGAGATCCAGCTCTCTCCTGCCAAACGTAATGATAACATGCCCTGTCCAAGCCATGACCACATGGCGCTATTCACAAGCCATATTTACAAGACAAGCCTTTCACAAACAAAATTTCCAAGGCGCAATGCACAAGGAACACAATAGATCAACATGAGAACATGCACCTCACAAGCCACATTAATATGGCGCTATTCACAAGTCATATTTACAAGGAGCTATATTCAAAGAACTCCACAAATCATATTACAATGAACACATTTCACATTACACAGCATAAGCAGATGCAGCAAGCAATTGAATGGGCAATTTAAAAGCATTTTTTACACACATTTATACAATTGGACCATCACAAAGATGTAACTGGCTTCCTCATGTAATGCCATCCTTCAACTCTGACAGTTTAAACACCAAGATGAAAACCATTCCTTCCACCCTGAATAAACCAAATGCCATGATGTAATGCAATCTCCTCACGCTGCAACTGTTCAAGCCAATAGGTCTAACAGGCTACATAAACTGCAACATTACGCCAGATGGAACCGGCGTTCAGGGCACTCCCTCAGAACACATGGGAAACTCTCTAAGCACATGGCAAGGACACACAGGATTCGTAAGATGACGACTACGCCAGATGTAATGTCTGGCGCTCAGGGCACTCCCACACAACACATGGGAAACAATCTAAGCACATGGCCAGGCACACAGGCTTCGTAAGATGACGACTACGCCAGATGTTATGTCTGGATTTTCTGAGTAGGTGGGATCAGCCCCCAGGGGCCCCTCCAACCCAGCCAGAACGTACTCACCTTCCCTCCCCAGGACCACCTATATCCAGGCACCTGGTACCTACCTGAGGATGGGGAACTCGCAATATACAAGCTCATATTATTAAAAACACCACTAAATCTATAGGGATACTAAGAATACTCACTGATTACTAGGGATATCCATACCCTACACCACACTTATTCACATCAGTTGGTCTCGCGGCCACCCTGACCCAGACCGTTCTACCCTAGGGCAGATATGACACACAATCCGGTGCGTCTACACACGGGCCTGCAGAACCCAATGCTCCCTTTTCCAAACTGTTCGCAATCCTGCGAAACTACACACTAGTTCAACTACCTAGTGCTCTCATTTACTCAAGCCACAATCCAGTGGGTATACACACTGGTTCGACCCCCCAGTGCTCTCATTAACGCCGCATATCAACGACGACCACATTCCTATGAACACCTATACATATATATATATATATATATATTGGGATATTATCTCAGCTGTCTACTCGGGATGAAACTACAATAATAACTTTGAATATAGTTCCAGATTATAGTGTACTCCCTGCTCTTGGCATCAAAGGTCCACTCACTCCCTATTTATGTGATCACCACTTACCTGATTGGGATTACTCATCCATTCACGTGCCTAGCAATTACCTAGGAGGTACATTTACCTTCAGTGAACAAGAATAGGGGCTACACACCAGTTTGTTATAAACTGGGGGTTGTTTTATTACAGCAATATAAACATTTATACAGATCTAACAAAGACTATAGGTAGAACACACCGCTTGAAAGAGAAAAGATTAAACATAACAGGAACACTCCGCTGAAAGGGAAAAGATTGGACATAAAGTGTAAATGTAACTAATTCAGACTACCTCACCTATTAGAAGGAAGATTTCTCTCTCTGCCTCTGGTGGGATTAGGGCTCTCTCTCTGCCTCTGGTGGGATTAGGGCTCTCTCTGTCTCTCCCTCCTTCACCACATCACCACGCCTCTGGTTCAGTTGCTCCAGCCGACAGCCTTCTTTGATGCTCTCTGCACTGCTTTCTCTCTCCTCATCTTCAGCAATCGTCTGCCTTCTTTCTTCATTCAAGAACTGCACTCTATTCTGCAGCTCCCAGCAGACATCCTCTCTCTCTCTGCAAGCTGGTCTGAGCTCCAAGCTGTTCTGAGCTCCCAGCAGTCCTGTGCTCCAAGCTGTTCTGAGCACCACGCTGAACTGCACACCACGCTGCACTGACTTCCAAAACTGAACTGACCACTCCTCCTCTCCTGTAGCTCGCTATTATGGATTCCTCTCCCCTCATGGAAATTTCCACCGGAGGGCTGTCTCCTACCGAATTCCTGTGCCAGCTCCCAGGCTTCCACGCAACCGCAGTGGCCATCTGCTTGTTACGTCTGGGCCCAAGAGAAAAACACATTTCTCGGATAAGAAGCAGTCCTAACTGGATTTTCCTCTAGCACAAAACAGCCTTAACTATAAACATTGCCTTTGCCCTAAAAAGTCTCCCTGCTTCATCAAGATGGAGTCCCTCTCTAGCTCTAGGCCTGTAGGCCTGAAAGGGGTGAAATGCTCCTTAGCTCTGTCAGAATACCTACCTAAACCATACCAAAGTGTCTAATATGTCAAAGCCAATAGGCAATAGACAGGTTAAAGTCAAGAATAAAGGCATATTAAGCAGCTATCCTCTTCTAGATCTGGAAAAAAGGCTTAAAAGGGCCAACACAGGCTAAGAATACCTATACTAGATGCGAGCAAGACTAATGATCTATATCACTGCTAAATAAAGCCAAAAACTCTGCCATTACACTCAGCAACCCAAATCAGGCACGCTATGTCCAAGAAGAGCTGCCATTGTGAGTTGATTCTGCCTAAATCCTAGACGCTAATACAAGCCACAATTTATTGATTACAAAAACTGCATTGTGGATTCGCTAGACCTCTAACCTATAATACTATGTGACTACTCAGCCCAAAACCTGACTGCATTTCGAAACACTTCACATCCCACTTCCAGCCTTATCACACCCTATGAGTAGAGCCACTGACTCAGCTACCTGAATCAGAACCTCCATTTTCAAGAGCAGCGTCTCTGCCTTGACACTGGAAGCTCAATCTATTTATTGATTATAAACTATGATCCAGGCCCAATTCAACTTCCCACCTAAATGCGACTGGGACTACTCAACCCTGTGCATTATAATCCACTGCATAATCATCTCATAGCACAATCTCAAACAAAGAGCGGAGTCACTGACTCAGCAACCCAAATCAGGCACTCTGTCTCCAAGAAGAGCGGCCATTGCCTAAATCCCAGATGTTAATACAAGCTCTATTTATTGATTATAAAAACTGATTGTGGATTCGCTAGACCTCTAACCTATAATACTATGCGACTTCTCAGCCCCAAACCTAGCTGCTTTCACTGTATTACTGTGTATATTCACAAATGCTTAACACACTGCCTCTGAGATAAGCCTGTCTGCTCATGCCAAGCTACAAAGGGGGTGAGCAGGGGTTATCCAGTAGTGTAATCCCCTTTCCCTGACTTAGAAGCAAGGGTCCCTATTTGGTCAATGGTGAATACCATTGTCAACTAGAGACCCCCAGTTGTAACAATTTTGTTTCATTTTATGCGATGATGCGTCAGGGGCCAGAACACTGTCAACCAAGTTCACAGCAGGGAGTTCAGGTGAGTAATGGCCATTAATCAAAAGTGAAAACACAGTCACAAACCAAATCCACATTAAGAGGATAATCATTGTCAGCACCATCCAGACGTATGTCCAGGGCGGGACCAGGTAAGTCTTTTTGAACCAGGAGATGAAAAGACTGGTACGTGTAGGGGGCTCTGCCACAGATGAGGACAGCGAAGATGTATCAGAAGAAGAGCAATTACGGTCAATATAGTAACGACTGGACCTCAGCTGAAACAACGGAGGTTGCTCTTCATTGGAGGGTGAATGTATTGTACTTTCAGTAATGTCAATTATAACCACAGCTATAGGAGAAGTATACTCAGTATCCACAGTTGTTGGGGAGTATTCAACGAAACAGAAGCATCGGATTAAGTGAAAGATACCGACGTGGAATGCTTGGAGGCTACGGGCCCGATTCACAGAACTAACTTAAGACAAAATCCTAAACTTACTACCATTTTGGTATTCACAGAAGGCACTTACTCATTTCGATATTCACAGAAGGTAAGAGTCCTAACTTTAGGACTCCTAAATGCCTTCTGTGAATACCGAAAGTCTTAAAGTTAGGATTTTTCTCAGTTTAGGAGTAGTAGTACTATCAAGGTCTGGCACAAGCAATGCCAAAGTGCATTTTGTATGGGGTCCCCCCACCCAGAGATCTTTTTGGAGATTGTTAAGTGCACGTTGAACTCCATAAAGATGAGTCAACCAGTCCCTGCCAGTACCTAATACCCTAGCTGTTAAAGACTGCTTTAAGTCACAGTTCATTCGCTCCATAACAGAATTGCCCTCAGGGCGATATGGAAACAAGAATTGCACCTGCAACCCTAGAGACTACATTGCATCCCGGTAACCCTTAGAGGCGAAAGCAGGACTTTGGGCAGAATGGAAGGTGTCACAGGCAAATGTCCCGACAAAGATACGCAAATCTTTTATAACAGTTCGAGCGTCAGCACTACGTTGCGCCAAACCCAGAGGAATCTAGTGCACAAATTTACTGCAACTAAGATGTATTTGAAAGCATTGTCAGACGTCAAAGGACCGTAGTGATCAAGATAAATGAAGCCAAATGGCGGACCAGAGATGTAAAGTCGAGTATGTGGCTGACGTGCAACAGTAGAAGGCTTAATCTGTTGACAAATGTCACAGGAAAGAACATATTTACATGCCTGTTGGTAGAAACCACGCCACCAAAAATGTTGCTGTAACAGCAAAATAGTTGCAGTAACTCCGGAATGGGTAGACGCCACACCTTAATGTGCAGCAACGATCAATGAAAGTCTGCTGTCCTGGCTGGGAATCAGCCGATCCCCAACGGACGGAATAGTTACAGCAAAAAGAATGGCACACGATAAGTGTAGGAACATCCGGATCAGCAAATTCAAGAGCCAAAACCAAAGAACGTAGCTCCGCCAATTGAGCTGTGTAAGCAACAAGAGACTGTGGGGCCGATTCACAGAACTAATCTGAGACAAAATCCTAAACTCACTACTTCTGGTATTCACAGAAGGCACATATGACTTTTAGTATTCACAAAAGGTATTTAGAAGTACTAAAGTTAGGATTCCTAACTTTACTACTCCTAAATGCCTTTTGTGAATACCAAGTCATAACGTTAGGATTTTTCTCAGTTTAGGAGTAGTAAAGTTTGGAATCCTAACTTTAGTACACCTAAATGCCTTCAGTGAATACCAAAAGTTGTAAAGTTAGGATTTTTCTCAGTTTAGGAGTAGTAAAGTTAGGAATCCTAACTTTACTACACCTAAATGCCTTCTGTGAATACCAGAAGTAGTGCATTTAGGATTTTGTCTCAGATTAGTTCTGTGAATCAACTCCTGTGTGTACACCAAGGAGGATTTAAAATCCCCATCAACAATCTTACCTGCCACAATCGCGCATGCTACAGAATAAGCTTGTTTAGAACCAATGGTGAGATGCGCAGATCCATCAGTGTAAATGATGCATTTGTACTGATCAAGTGAGAGTACAGATAAAGGGGGAGGAGGATGAACATATTCATAGTGTAAAAACTCCTGTGTTTGCAAAGAAGGGTCAAAGATAAAGTTGACATCAGCCGATGTCAAAGAACTAGCCCATTGGATCCAATGTGGATGCAAGGCTTTGAAATTTGGGACACTAGCCTTCATGACTGCTTCTGAAGCAGGCACCGGCGAAACTATAAAAATGTTTTACCCTGAGCCAAAGAGCGTTCTTTCAGAATAGCCATCTGGACCGCTGTCAAAATCTTTTCTGTAGAAGACAAACGCATCTCAGTTGGAGTATACAAATGCGATTTTAAAGCAATGGGGACAGTGTCACCCTCATTGAATGTCAACTAAGTAAAGTCTAACGTCCCTAGTGCAATCCTTAGGACCACATTTCTAGAATTGTCCCATGTTAACAAGAAGTGGTCGCAAGCAGATCAGACTGCAGAGACCGTAGAAATGCAGTATGTTCCGAAAGCCAACTGGAAGACAAAAAAGCAGGTTGTAGCAAAGAGTAAAGGCGTTTGATACGCTGGGCATAATCAAGGATGTATGTCTTTCTGAAATTCATGAAACCCAGCAAAGATTGCAATTTGTTTAATTGTAGATGGAGGCTACAATTGAGCACATCTTTCCAGAAAGTGGGGGCCAACCCCCTACCTTCAATTTTGACTTAGTAACAAAGAAAAAGAACCACCAAGAAGGCGATGTGAGACATAGAAAAGTTGAATTTCTAACCAAAGTTTGCAAAATGTGTGCTAATGTGGTCCACATGCAAGAGATGCAGCGGTAATTCATCATCCGTCAAGATATGTCATCGGCGTACGAGAAGGCATCGGGGTCAATATCATGCGAAAGAGACACTATCCGTGCCACAAACACACCACGACTATTCTTATATTCCATAGGCAATCTTGCATACTGGCGCTGATTGTCCAACGCACTGAATGGGGTCAAATCACGGCTCTCAGGAGCCAAAGAAAGACTGAAAAATGCACTGGAAATATCCACAGTGGTTTTGTACGTTTTTCAAACAATGTTGTTCACTAATGAAGACATGTGTGTTCTGAACCGCAAAGGTTCCAACATGACTGTTTCAATGTCTGTAGTCTAAACTATATGATATGAACCATCCAGTTTAAATAACAGAAAAAGAGGATTATTCATAGAAGCACAGGGTTCAATCACACCTTGATATTCCAATTGGGTCAAGATGTCTCTTACGGACACTTTAGCGTCTCATTTGATTGGATACTGTGGTTGGGGCTGAGGTGTAAAACGTGGAGGAATCACATGAACCCTGGAATCCTCGTCCAAACCTGCCTGATTGTGGTATAACACCGGGGGTAAGAATAAAGCCCACTTTGAGGCGTAAGCCAATTTATTGTCATCAGAAACATATTGTGAAAAACGGGGTAGAATAATATCTTCCCCTCTAGAGGAAGTTAGGACAAAAGGGGGAAGCTAATCAACCTCCGCCAATAAAATATCATAGGAAGAAGTGACATTTTCAAAGAAAACTTCTCTAATCTGGCGTTTAATATCACCTTCGATTTGGAGGCTTACTTCATAAAGCCTAGCAGGAGGGGCAACTCGAGTGTCAGCTGTTTCTACTGTAATGAAAGTATCAGTTGCTTTTGCCTCCAGGCGCTGGTGGAGTGTCTGCCACACTATGGTAACCTCCGCTGCGCTGTCGGGGAGGGTTACCGCCCGACTCCGGTCGAGGAGCAGGGTTTCTCAACATCTGAGGCAAACTTTGCAATCAAAGTGGCAACTTTTTTATTCTGAAATTGGGGTCGATATTGAGTGGTTCCTCTTGCTTGACTGTTAGATCACACTGACGCTGCGAGTCACGTCTTGCTTGGGCAGACTCACCTTGTCTGCGATCCGTATGTCCTCCCCCCCCCTGAAATGTTCATCCGATGATTCCTGAAAGGAATGAGAAGAACGAGGATCAGCAATCTGGAACCTCTCAGGTATCTCAATTTTAGAGTGGTCCCGCAAATCGTATGTACACTGAGGCGTCAGGTGGAGGAGAAGCTGCACGTGAACCAGGCTTCTGATGTTGCTGCCGCTGGTTCTTGTTCCAAGCCTTTTTTTAGGAAAGACTGGACGACACTCCTTTTCAGGAGGGGGTTTAGACTGTGGCTGAGCAAATGGCCGAATCCCCAAGCTATTGCGACCTAAAGATGTATACACATCCTCCATGATAATCGGCAACTGTCGCTGCCGTTCCACGTCCGGCACCGCCGGTAGGCGTTGATGTACTTGTAAGTAAACCGCTTCACCTTTAATATTGCAAACAAAACAGGTGATGGACAGAATGTGGATCAATGTCACACATTCACCCCAGTCCGAAGATCTGGGCCCAATCCATCGTTTTTTTGCACTCCACACCACCCTGGGTTAGACAATGGCGATATGCAAATCAGCTCTGACCCTGTGCCCCATGGGAACAGTCCCGTCCGAACTACAAAAGCCATGTCCTTCCCAGAACGGAATCAAGCATCCGAGGACCGGACCGGTTTCGAGGTAACACCTCTCATCAGCCCGGCTAGCTTGACTCCAGTGGTGTGGAGTGCCTGGGACCCACGTCTGAGCATCCCCAGCGCACTTATGGCGGCAATTGCAAACAAAACAGGTGGACAGAATGTGGATCAATGTCACACATTCACCCCAGTCCGAAGATCTGGGCCCAATCCATCTTTTTTTGCACTCCACACCACCCTGGGTTAGACAATGGCGATATGCAAATCAGCTCTGACCCTGTGCCCCATGGGAACAGTCCAGTCCGAACTACAAAAGCCATGTCCTTCCCAGAACGGAATCAAGCATCCGAGGACCGGACCGGTTTCGAGGTAACACCTCTCATCAGCCCGGCTAGCTTGACTCCAGTGGTGTGGAGTGCCTGGGACCCACGTCTGAGCATCCCCAGCGCACTTATGGCGGCAATTGCAAACAAAACAGGTGATGGACAGAATGTGGATCAATGTCACACATTCACCCCAGTCCGAAGATCTGGGCCCAATCCATCGTTTTTTTGCACTCCACACCACCCTGGGTTAGACAATGGCGATATGCAAATCAGCTCTGACCCTGTGCCCCATGGGAACAGTCCAGTCCGAACTACAAAAGCCATGTCCTTCCCAGAACGGAATCAAGCATCCGAGGAACGGACCGGTTTCGAGGTAACACCTCTCATCAGCCCGGCTAGCTTGACTCCAGTGGTGTGGAGTGCCTGGGACCCATGTCTGAGCATCCCCAGCGCACTTATGGCGGCAATTGCAAACAAAACAGGTGATGGACAGAATGTGGATCAATGTCACACATTCACCCCAGTCCGAAGATCTGGGCCCAATCCATCGTTTTTTTGCACTCCACACCACCCTGGGTTAGACAATGGCGATATGCAAATCAGCTCTGACCCTGTGCCCCATGGGAACAGTCCAGTCCGAACTACAAAAGCCATGTCCTTCCCAGAACGGAATCAAGCATCCGAGGACCGGACCGGTTTCGAGGTAACACCTCTCATCAGCCCGGCTAGCTTGACTCCAGTGGTGTGGAGTGCCTGGGACCCACGTCTGAGCATCCCCAGCGCACTTATGGCGGCAATTGCAAACAAAACAGGTGATGGACAGAATGTGGATCAATGTCACACATTCACCCCAGTCCGAAGATCTGGGCCCAATCCATCGTTTTTTTGCACTCCACACCACCCTGGGTTAGACAATGGCGATATGCAAATCAGCTCTGACCCTGTGCCCCATGGGAACAGTCCAGTCCGAACTACAAAAGCCATGTCCTTCCCAGAACGGAATCAAGCATCCGAGGACCGGACCGGTTTGAGGTAACACCTCTCATCAGCCCGGCTAGCTTGACTCCAGTGGTGTGGAGTGCCTGGGACCCACGTCTGAGCATCCCCAGCGCACTTATGGCGGCAATTGCAAACAAAACAGGTGATGGACAGAATGTGGATCAATGTCACACATTCACCCTAGTCCGACGATCTGGGCCCAATCCATCGTTTTTTTGCACTCCACACCACCCTGGGTTAGACAATGGCGATATGCAAATCAGCTCTGACCCTGTGCCCCATGGGAACAGTCCAGTCCGAACTACAAAAGCCATGTCCTTCCCAGAACGGAATCAAGCATCCGAGGACCGGACCGGTTTCGAGGTAACACCTCTCATCAGCCCGGCTAGCTTGACTCCAGTGGTGTGGAGTGCCTGGGACCCATGCCTGAGCATCCCCAGCGCACTTATGGCGGCAATTGCAAACAAAACAGGTGATGGACAGAATGTGGATCAATGTCACACATTCACCCCAGTCCGAAGATCTGGGCCCAATCCATCGTTTTTTTGCACTCCACACCACCCTGGGTTAGACAATGGCGATATGCAAATCAGCTCTGACCCTGTGCCCCATGGGAACAGTCCAGTCCGAACTACAAAAGCCATGTCCTTCCCAGAACGGAATCAAGCATCCGAGGACCGGACCGGTTTCGAGGTAACACCTCTCATCAGCCCGGCTAGCTTGACTCCAGTGGTGTGGAGTGCCTGGGACCCACGTCTGAGCATCCCCAGCGCACTTATGGCGGCAATTGCAAACAAAACAGGTGATGGACAGAATGTGGATCAATGTCACACATTCACCCCAGTCCGAAGATCTGGGCCCAATCCATCGTTTTTTTGCACTCCACACCACCCTGGGTTAGACAATGGCGATATGCAAATCAGCTCTGACCCTGTGCCCCATGGGAACAGTCCAGTCCGAACTACAAAAGCCATGTCCTTCCCAGAACGGAATCAAGCATCCGAGGACCGGACCGGTTTCGAGGTAACACCTCTCATCAGCCCGGCTAGCTTGACTCCAGTGGTGTAGAGTGCCTGGGACCCACGTCTGAGCATCCCCAGCGCACTTATGGCGGCAATTGCAAACAAAACAGGTGATGGACAGAATGTGGATCAATGTCACACATTCACCCCAGTCCGAAGATCTGGGCCCAATCCATCGTTTTTTTGCACTCCACACCACCCTGGGTTAGACAATGGCGATATGCAAATCAGCTCTGACCCTGTGCCCCATGGGAACAGTCCAGTCCGAACTACAAAAGCCATGTCCTTCCCAGAACGGAATCAAGCATCCGAGGACCGGACCGGTTTCGAGGTAACACCTCTCATCAGCCCGGCTAGCTTGACTCCAGTGGTGTGGAGTGCCTGGGACCCACGTCTGAGCATCCCCAGCGCACTTATGGCGGCAATTGCAAACAAAACAGGTGATGGACAGAATGTGGATCAATGTCACACATTCACCCCAGATGTATGAACCTATTTTGCAGTAGTAATCGCCTAGATTTGCAAAAGAGGAGTGTGTGCAAACCTTTATCGACTCTTAATGTGAGATTGTAAATGGATACGGATTTGCACTTTGGAAAGGATATGTTGTAGGCATCATTTCCAAATTACGAACTGGTATCCTACGCATCAGTGGTTTGCAACCGGAATTCAGTCACAACCATTGAAAAGTTACCATCTCCCAAGTTGGGGTGTTAACTCTTTAGACCCCTTCCTCTTTGTGATTGTTGAAAAAAAGTCTCATTGAGAGCAGGCAGTGATGCAAGTGACTACTGCCAACTCTCAAAGAAACTGTTAAAAAAAGAAAACATTTTGTTAAAGCATTCCCGTTTTCTTTAAGTTAAATGGGCTGCTTTAGAAAAAGCTTCTTTATTTAAAGTCTAAGTGTGTGTCATATTTTATACTGTTATATACAGTGCTTATTAAAACTACCCCTAAACAGGAGATGACAGCAAGGCAGAGAACCTGTGGCTGCGATGCCATGGGCTTGGCTAATCACCAGAAATCTGATAGAAACGTGCATTTAGTGGCGAGTAGCCATAATTAAGCAGCCTCATGGTGTCTGATGTGTGACTAGCCTCAATATCATCCAACCATGAGGGGGTATAGTCCCTACAGGGAGGAAACATGTACTTCAGGTCTACATTTACAGTGTGGTTGAGAGCCTGGAATGTTGCCTCCTCCCATACAGCACACATGTACTTAAGTGGGGGGCTCATCCATATTCCTGGGAGAGGGATGATGTTGAGTGTTCGGTTGCCCAGTGGAGTTTATTGCACGAACCCCTTGTGGACGAGAGTCCTCCTAGGACAATATCACCTTTAATATTGGCCAGAATCATATCAGAGACAATAGGGAACATTCCCACTAACTTCATCCCCAAATCCAGGGCTGGACCAGCCCTCTGCTCATCCTGTACCTTTTTAGAACGCTCGGCAGAATGCTCATGGAGGGGGTGCCAAAGCACAGTGTATACACTGAAGCAAACACCATTCCCCCAGGTGGTGCAGTCAGCTAAAGCGGGAATCAGACCACTTGGCAAACTCATTGTAAGGACCCTGTGTTTTCAACAGGAGTAGTGTGTGGAAAAACAGCTTCAAATTGTTGTGCAAGCCAAAACGACAATTTCACGATTTTGAGGTTGTTTGCCCATCTCCGAATTAAACATGACAGGATTAATGACCAGACCACCCCCATGTCCTGGTGGCGGAGGAATAGCTCCAGGCGGAGCCGCATGAAGTGCACGTGACATATATTGTATGACACTTCTGTGAATATGAAGCAACTGCGTATATAACAGGTATAGCTCCGCGACAGTAACATTCATATAAGTTGTTTGGGGTGTAAAATGAGCCAAAACCGGTCAAGTGGCCCCATCAGGGGCAGATACAAACAATAGTAAGAGGGTGAGGAAGGGCGCCATTAAGCCAAACAGTATTCTTCCATGCTGTCAACGGAACTTCAAGTAATGCATAAGGACGATAAGCCGCCGGAGCAGGAGCCCTCAAATAGTCATGAAACAAATCATTCCCATCCACAGCGAGGAATATAACCCAAGAATAAAAGACTTTGCAGCGAAAAGCAAGGCCCGCTTCGACAACAAAAATAATGTTAGCCCCTACATTTGAAACTCTGTGTTGAGTAAAATGTGCTGTAACCGCCACGCGGTTAGGTTCCGCAATAGCGCCCGGTTGTGCCATGTTTATAAATGGAAGAAATAAACCAGGAAAATGGTAGCGCAAACAGGGTAAAGAACAACCTTTTAAATTTCAAGCTTGAAAAACTTATAATAAATCTATATAAATAAAAATGTAAATGTTAGTTTGTTCAAAATCGTAAATCTCCGAAAGTTCTTCACCGATTGCTTTGAAATTTTGACACAATGTTGGATTTGAATACGCGCGGGTTTTTATATACACAACGTTGGATTCGAATATGCGTGTGTCGAATACGTGCGTGTTTTTGATCCAAAGCCCGAACAGACACATAAAAATGTCAATGTTCGTTTGTTCAAAATCTTAAATCTCCTAAAGTTCTTCACCGATTGCTTTGAGATTTTAACACAACGTTGGATTCAATTAAACGCATGTTTATACATACACAATGTTGGATTTGAATACGCGCATGTCCAATACGCGTGTGTTTTTAATCAAAAGGCCGAACAGACCCTATCGATTTGATTAATACGCAACAACTACAAGGGACGCATAGAGACAATAGTCTACAAGTTGGTTAACTTTGCAACATTAAGAAGGGACACAGAGACAATAATCTACATATATTAGGATAGACAGTTGGTGTCAGGATGGCAGACTGGGAAGTGGGTGGAGAGAGGGGGGGAGGAGTTGGTTCACTTTGCAACATTAAGAAGGGACGCATAGAGACAATAGTCTACATATATTAGGATAGACAGTTGGTGTCAGGATGGCAGACCTGGAAGTGGGTGGAGAGAGGGGGGAGGAGTTGGTTCACTTTGCTAGCGCGTGTTTATATATAGACAATGTTGGATTCGAAAACGCGCGTGTCCAATACACTCGTGTTTTTAATCGAAAGGCCGAACAGGCACTATTGATTTGCTTGCTGCGCAACAACTACAAGGGACACATAGAGACAATAGTCACTAAAACATATTGTATACCTACAAGCATTGTGAAATTAAACATATTTCTCTTCCATTTAACCAGACTGAGCCACAGCAACGCGTGGCCGGGTACAGCTAGTATACAAATATAGGAGGCTAAGTCCCCCCACCACGGACGTCTCCGGAAAACAGTGAGAGGGAAATTGTGGACAAGCGCAAGCGCTACTCAGGGGTCCCGTGAATAAGTACCAGACCAAACATTGGTGGCGCCATGTTTCAGGGATTCAGCGCAAATACAGAACTATGCGCATTATTATAGGGCTTTGGTGTATAGGGACTGAGTCATCCTACCACCTTAGTACCCATGAGCCCAGGACCTACTAGCTATAGTGCCTCACTTGCTCTCCTACTCACTCAAAGAGAAACAAATGATTAGACACCCCAGAACACAACACTCCCAGATCTCTCAGGAATCGCAGTAACAAGACACACCCTTTCGCTCGCACTCTTGTACTTGTCCACAATAAGATTTGACAGAGACACAAAACAGTTTAAAATATTTATTTTACCTAACGTGCCCCAACATGCAGTATACGTGCCACAATAAGCAGGAAAATACATAGTATAAATACAGTCAGCATAGCAGGTAGTACATAATTGGTAAAGGGAGCGGTCATCATGGAAAGACAGTACAGCCTAACCTCCCTCCCCTTGCTATGAAGCTGTATTATTATATATTTGAAGATCTCAGGTCTTTGTCAGCAGACCCCATACCTTAGAATATAGATGGTGGATCTACACATTAGGTGCTGTCTCGCTCTTCTCCCTGGAAAGGTCCCTCTCCAAGTGTGTGTTACTGATTCATTTATTCTAATAAAACCGAAGTGCGTTGTCCAAACAACAGCTGCATCAGTATGTTATGTCTAAGGGCTAAGGCCTGCCCAAAACAAAATAACAAGGGTCATTGTTGTTTGAGTTTGCACATAATGTTCAGTCAAAATCCCACGAACATGAAGAGAGTGAACACAGCGATGAGTGCTCATGTGAAAACAGCCATAGAAATTACTGAAAAGACATGTAGTAAGGTGCGCAAAGCAGCAGGCAAGCTGCAGCGTGCTCATGCTAACTCGGTGAAAACGACAATGTCACTATGGGCCACGTGACAGGGACATATGGCAATATGTATGCCATCAAGACAGCGAGTTACATTGGGGAACTGTGCTACCTGGAAAAATATTCATTTGGTCTGTTGCAAAGGTTGGGGGGGGGGGGGTATTTGGAAAAGATATGTATTCGTTTACCCTGCTAACAATGACATTTTCCCAACCATTGCACAACCCTCCAGGAGCCTGTGAGTTTGAGCCACGTTTGTTCTATTCTCACCCCACCTCCATTTAGTGTGTCCATATTCTGATTTGGTTTGACGTGTACTCCATTCGGGGTGGTATAAGGGGAAATATTGACCACCACATATAATTGATCTGCCCAGAAAAACACACAGCTCCTTACAACCACTGTGAAAGTTCCAGAATGTCGGCAGGTGCACCTATCAATCAAGTTAATGTTGAGTAACTGTCAGAACTAACTGCTGTTTTTTGCAAATGTTCCAGAACAAACAGCAGTAATAGGTGTCTTTTCAATTAAACTCATGAGGTATCACCCTCAAATCAAGAGCCCTGCTTGAACATTCCATGACCCCATCAGAGGCATTTGCTAACCAAGCCCCTGGCACATAGAGAACTTTCCATGACCCTGTACTTTTGTTAATCAAATTCAAAAATCTTTATTTCGATCATAAAAGATATATACAAAATAAATTGATCGTTAAAATGCGTGTAGGACACAATAAAAACAGTGTTCAAATATTCTATATAGAGTACAGTTCTAAAAGAAAATGGCTGTGCCAAATACTATATATAGTACAGTTTTAAAAACAAATAGGTATGCCAAATGCAAGGGAGGTGGAAGAGGTATTTCACGAAATTGTAGTGACCTTGATCATTCGTGCACGTGCCCGCCACATTGCAGTCAGGAATTTTGCCATAGCAAACACTGTTGGCGAGGATAAATCCGTCTTTAGGACTCTATAAGCTGGAGCATATGTTCTGAAGCCCAAGTTTTTTAAATGAGGAACCAGCCAATGTCTCCCAATTCTGGTATAGGCTCCACAAAACAGAACCACATGCAAGTCGCTCTCCAGTTTATATGCACAAGCTGGGCACGCCCCTGTCTCTGATCCCCCTACCCAAGCCTTTGTAAAGGACCTTAGGGGGAGAGACCCATACCTCCATTGCAGGAAGATCTTCCGTGTGAACACCGGTGTCATGCCATCCAGAACACATTCGTGACTGTATGAGTCTTTGATTTTAATGAAGAGATCAGTTAGGGACCCTTCCCGGGTGGTATCCAGTGTTTTTTGGAGCGTAAAGTTGTAAAACAAAGAGGACAGTGCTTTTCTGGAGATCCTTACGGACGCACTTTCCGGATCTGACCAGAACTCAGGCCCTCCGAGAATCACACACATTTTCTTTATGTACTTTAGCCAAGGAATTTTAGTGGCGTTGGGTAACTTAAGGAATTCCTGAAGCTCCACTCTATAGTTGACAAGGTCCTGGCTACTCCACAGGCGACGCCAGTAGGTCAGGGGTTTGAGGCCCAGTTCTTCCGTGATAGGTCTCAGAGCCAGGTCTAGTCTTAATGGGAGAAGTGGAGTGCTTTGGGGGAGGGCGACCAGCTGTCTAATGAATTTATTTTCTATGGTTTGGATAGTATGTGTCGAAGTGTGACCCCACAGCTCGCTACCATAGATGATTCCCCCCGAGCCTGAGCTTTGTAAATATGGATGGCAGGTGCCAACGGGCGAAGTGGGGATTTCCTAGCAATTCTCGTGATTTTGTTAATCTAACTCCTGGTTCATGGTGAACATTCCATGATGCTCAAAGGTACACTAAAGGCACACATTCAGCCTCTATTTAAAGTCTGTGCCCACTCTGTTCCCGTGCTTGGTCTCTTTGCTTTTCACTTATCTGAATTTTCTCGATGAAGCCTCTGGATCATGTCAGTGTCCCAGCCTGGTTACCATCCTCAGAAGCAGCAACTCAGGACTCTCTAAAGAAAAAGAAAAGACAACGCTTCAGAAGAATTCAATTTGAGGTATTTGTACCACAATTCTTGTATGTCCTGAGCACATTTAGGAATTACCTACTCTTGTTATAAAAAAGCACACTAAATACTCCATCACTGGCAGGGATTTGTGAGGACTGATATCTCCCCCCGGGCCTTTGCCACCTTGTGCTCTGAAAAATAACTTGGCTAGGCTACAAGGTGTGACTTTGATGACATCTTAGTTCAGCATACAAAAGGAATAATCTAGCAAAAAATATAAAGAATTGTGCTGCAACAGTGACTTTGTTTGATCTTCGCAACAACTATCATCAAACAGTGGCGTCACTAAGGGAGTGTGGGGGGTGCGGACCGCACCGGGTGACACCATCACCTGGGGTGACACCAATCACGCACCAGGTGATTGGTGTCACCCCAGGTGATCGTGGTTAGTGGGACAACGCGGCTGCGGCTCACTGACGCTGCGAGCCTGGACTACGCGGCAGCAGTCTAGAGTTGACTGACAGCCTACAGGCAGGCCCAGGGTAGCGCAGCAGCAAATAGTGCGCATGTTCCGTTTTCTGGGCTGAGACCGGGGGTTGCTTCATGCAGCAACCCCCGGTCTCCTATGGGTAGGTAGTAGTATCCCTGCTCTAGCCAATCACAATACTGCAATGGCAGTGTTGTGATTGGCGCAGGGGAAGGAGGGAGGCTGCTTGAAGCCTGCTTCGAAAAAACGCAGCAGCCCAGGAGCGTTGAGGCGGCGCAGAGCAGGACCAGGCAGTAAGGTATTTTTTTTTTATTATAAACAATCCCCCCCTCCCCTGAACCCCCCGCCCGCCACAACCCCATCTGCCATGCCATTGCACTCTGGTGTCGACAATAATGTAGGAATGTTAGGCAGTGTCAAATAATTTCACTACTCCTCCCTTTCCCTCACACATGTACCCGTACACACCCCTCTGCCTGTATTTCCCTCCAGTCGTGAGGGGGTGACACCTTTACCCGCACTGGGTGACACCAACTCTAGTGACGCTACTGTCATCAAACAATCCATCAGAAGTCAAAACCGCACAAATGAAAAGATATGCACCCTTTGACCAGAAAGGCAGAGCTCAGTAGATGCCGGTTTGGGGTATGACCTACAATATATAAATCAGATTTGTTGATGCTATGGACTAATTACATTGTGTGTATTAAACCCCAGTTTTACAAACCACAGATACTCCTCAAACCTTGGGCGGTCACATAATCAGCGACAGGTCCCTTTAGGTCTCCGGGGCTGCCCCCAAGGAGCATCACAGAATCTTGTTTGTCTTTCCCCTTGGGGCCTGTCACTAGTACAGTGTCACCCTCTGTCCTCGAGAACAGACTGGGGGAATTCAGGGACTTACCGTCGATCCCATCAGAACCGCTTGGGATTCAAGTGAGTGGCTCATAACATGATGTCCAGAAACATGTGAAAGAACCTGGAAATTGCACTTGGTGATACCCCCTGCCTTGCTATGACACCCTTGTAACTGCCAAAAGCTATAAAGGTATAGACAACCCAATACCTGCACATGTGGGGGAATTGCATTGCTTCTGAGTGTTGGGGTCCAAAGCTGAGGTTGTAACTTAGCAATTAATTCCAGGATCCCCACACTACTGAGTCTGTACTTCTCATATCTCCTCCTCTGTCTGTTGAAACAGGATGACCCTCACCCTAAATATCCTCTCTTGTCTACTCCTCCTGCCAGCCAAAATCCTCATCACCAAGAACCGCAAAGTTACCATTCTGAGAGAGCCTGATGCATTGTGGGTGCCTTTTTATAGCTTGCACCAGTTTACCACCTGAAACAGATTGATCGTAATTGCATTTCCTAAATGGCCCTTTTGAGTCTATCCGCATTTAGGAATGTTTAATTTAGAACTTCTGCATGAGAAAGGGTCCAAGGGTAAATTTTCAAGTAACATTTTCTTCAAGGTGTTGTGTGTACTTATTTGCCAATGTCTGTTTCCGGTAGTATGAACTATGACCATATTCCACTCACTTATCCCGTAGCTTACACAATTATCGCTAGTTTGTTTTATAGACAAGGTAGTTTAGGTTATCATTTTCAAATGTTGACAAACCTATATGTGGGGTACCCTATGTTTAAATGGCTGACTGTATTCCACAGCTAGAACTGTACAGGAAATGAGACATTTTTGGGGATGGTGATGCGCTACTTTCTTATGGCAAAGTGGAACTTACTTGTAAATTTAACAGGGATGAAAAAGATTTTATGGAAGAATTGTGTGTGTGTCCTCTCAGCGAGGTGACAAAGGTGTGAGACCTTCTGCCAATGTTGTCACAGAAGGAGGGGTGGGGCATTTCCAGTTGATTTGAATATTCTGCATAGCCAGGAGCAGGGCAAGACCAATTAATCTTCTAGCTGCTTGCTCAGCTTGCCATCATGAGAAGAGGCCTAATTTGACAGATTCAAAGGAAGTTGTAATTGCACATCCAGTAACTCGAAAAAAAATATTGAGTGCCTGTGACCAGCATATTGAAAGTGAGGTACATGGCCATAGCATGTAGGGCTGGACCACATCTAGTATGCCACACATTGGGCATTGCGCCTCTGCATTGGGATAAGCACTGTGAGGCCATTGGCGTATCAGGTAAGCTATGTTAACTATATTAAATTGAACGTATTTTAATACTGTGATACGCTCAATTTTATGTGGATATAAGTGTAACTGCTTAGGGCCCGATTTAGAGTTTGGCGGATGGGTTAATCCATCACAAATGTGAGAGATATTGCACCATCCCTATTACAAGTGCCACAGGATTTGTATTTGTATCTGAGTTTTATATCGCGCCAAATCACCGACAGGTCTCAAGGCGCTTCTGACCAAGTACAGCAACAAGAAGAAGGGTGAATGGGATGCGGATTTGCCGGCCTATCTTACAGGGGTGTAAACGCGTCCTTGAAGAGTAAAGTCTTCAGGGATTTCCGAAAGCGGAGAAGATTAGATTCTCTACGAAGCACCTCCGGTAGCTTATTCCAAATGGTGGGGACTTGGACTGATATAATTAACTTGTAAATTGTGATGGAATAACCCATCCACTGAACTAATCAGGCTCCTAATGTTATGCAACCCATTCAATGTGCCAAATAATACAGTAAATGTAAATGTACAGGAATTTATATAGCGCAAATCACCGAGCGGTTTCTAAGCGCTTGCTTAGGGAACCCGTCCTGGTATTCCCCTGTGAGATAACCCCGGCATGGTATCCGCAAGGTGAAAGCCAGGCATCCCGCCGCGAGGGGCCGTTGTGGAGATTAAGCAAGCTATTGCCCAGAGTCGCAGAGTGTGAACCCGTGAATCGAGTAGGCACCGGAGCGAGAATTGTCGAGTCCATGGACATTTTAGGACTAAAGACCCCGCCGAGCAGGGAATTGAACCCTGGTCCTGGGCTGACGTCTGCTTCCAGGTCTGCCTCCTCTAACCAGTGAGCCACACTTCTCCACAGTCAAGGCATTACTTTAAAAAACAATTCGCATTGTATCTATAAGCATGGCAATATTTAAAATGCACATGGTGCAAGTCTCATAATGGTGAAAATATTTATAAAAAACCATAAAATGACAAGCATGAAAGGTTGAAATACAGAGTGTGTACCTGTGTAAATGAATACTTAAGGTTATGTATCCCATTCAATATGTCAGAATTTGAAATCAAGGCCACACTTTTAAACGCAATGCTTATTGTATTCACAGAACTAAGCAGGTCAATAGTCAAATTGCAGATGGCCCATTGCTCACAGTGGTGCAAATATTTATATAAATAACAATTAAATCACATGAACAAGGGTTGCAAATCTAGCCTTATATATAAATCTTTTCCAATCATCCCGAATAGACCGAAAGTGAATCTTTATCACACAACACCCAAGATGTTAAGACCCACTATTCCTATGGGTCTTATCAAGACTAACCCTCTGTCTTTGCATTCTTCCGACATTATTAGCGCACTGTATTTGATGATATTCACTCGTATTTCACAGCAGGGCCATAGTGCAGCAACGGGAATGTAACAGGTGCTCACATAAAGCGCTTGAATGGCCTTGGACCGAGTTTGATGAAACCTGTAGATACTGCAATCAGTTCAAAAGTTTGCTCGACATTTCAGCACTTGTGTCAATGTTATACAACGAGTGATGTTGGTTTAAGTATTGCGTATTTTCTGTTTGCATAAATGTCGTCCGAATATGAAATGAATTGAATTTGTACTTGTACGCATGCCGCTGTGGAACCCTTCCTGGCTTTTCCCTGTGAAATGTGCACCCCCAAGGTGAAGCCTTGGGGCCGTTGTGGAGATTAAGCAAGCTATTGCCCAGAGTTGCAGAGTGGGACCCATGATTAGAGTAGGCACCGAGGCGAGAATTATCAGGTCCGGGGAAATGGAGCCCAAGACCCGCCGAGGTGGGAATTGAACCCTGGTCCCAGGCCAGACCTCTGCATCAGGGTCTGCCGCTCTAACCATTGAGCCACACTTCTCCACAATATGAATAGTGTATCATTTTTAAATGTTTTTACATTTTAACAAATAAAGTACTGCCATTGAAAACCTCGTGAAACTGTACATCAAAAAATGCCAGTCGCTTACACTATTCTCCTTTCATATCTGAAAGTAAGCCGAGAGGCGGAACTACCCTACAGCATCCCTTCATTGCTGGTCACATGCACGTTTCCTCGAATGTCCAACTCGAGTTTCAGGCCTATAAAAAGAGGAAAGTGTCATGGACATCATTTAGGGGTCGACAGGGGTCGCAGCAGTGACCCCTGGCACTGCCGTTGCGACCCCTGGCCTTAGAGGTAGCAAAATCAGGACCTGGAACACAGAAGCAGTTTTAAACGTATGTTGTATGCATGCGTGTAGGGGAGGAGAGAGAGAGAGTTTGTGGGTGTGTGTGTGTGTCTCTCTCTCTCTGAAAGCGACGGTCAAAATGGTGCGTTATGTCGCTTCCGCTGCCCCTGACATTTTGGTGAATTGATGCCCATAGATAGTATCAGGAATCATCACCTTTTCAATGAGTTTTCGCTTGCCCAAAGAGGTGCAGCTTGTGTTCTTTTCTAGCCAATACGGTCAAGCCACAGCACCGCATTGCATCAAATGACCAGCCAAGCCCCTTGTGACGTCTTTCATTACCCGTAATGCAACTGTGACACCATCTTTCCAGCATCCCGGCCTCCAGGTAAGATCAGCAGCGAGTCTCTTGAGGATCAAGAGACATTTGTTTTTCCTTTTACATTGTGGTGTTGAACGTCAGACACAAAGGTTTCGACAGCGGTAAACACTCTCTGACACATAGATGTATTTTCTAGCCTTGGGCTTCAATATTCCGCCCCAGTATTGAGAATGTATGGCAGTTTCATACCTGCCAACTCACACGATTTCGGCTTCCATGGAATCCGAATTCACACGGTGGATCTTAAGCTCGTTTTCGGGGGTTTTGAAGTGCAGACGTCCATTACGAGGTGTAAAAACACCCCTGGACATCGAGACACCGACCTCAATGACCCTTTGTTATTTTTTTTTTTTTTTAGAGGGGGGCTTGGTGAGGGGCTGAGTGCCTCCTAAGATGCTCTCGGCACGTTGTCCCGCCCCCTCCTCACACTGTGGCATCAATTTGTAATTTGGCAGGTATGCCTGAGTTTTTAAGGTGCCTTTTTTTTCTTTCAAAGGCTCCAACATCATTTGGAGAGCGGAATTCTGTCGCTCTGGGAGCTCCCATGCACAGAACTTTTTGTTTGCTTCACAGACGTTTGGTTGGGCCTTTCGGGGAAAGTTGAAAGCTACAACTTTCGATAGTAATTTTCCTCATTGCCTTCCCGGTTTTATCTTGGGAAGCATGAACAAGGTGGTGAGCGCCATATTGGTGCAGGATATACAAACCCTTTAGCCCTATTTCGAGTTCAGTGGACAGAGCGTTCCGTCAAACGTGGCCAGTGTCCCATATGAAGCGCTCTATGATCTGTGAGGGGGGGTCCTGGCGCTGTGCAGGGTTAGACCTTATTACACTATTATTAGGGCGGGCGTTTTTGACAGACCACCCTTTCTAACAACCCGTGGTATTATCACTAATAAAAACAACTATTGAAACGAGCTCAATGTGAGGGTCTTTTCAAAGCCTTCAGTATGCTCTTCCATTTTTTAGCTCCTCGAGGTCTAGACCAGACACTAGCGAAGCAAGAAGCCAAAAGTAAACTCTTGAACCCGGAGCAGCGGCCCAAGAAACAATCACAGCAGCTGACAGAAATAACACTTATCTCAACTAAAGACAGGCTTTGGAAGAGACATGAAACATCTGTTTCTTACCGGGTCGTCTCGCTCCTGGCCGGGGCTTCGTCCGTCACAAATGCACACACCTGTGCTGGCGGTTGCTAGGTTACTAGATGCTCAACTATATATATATATATAACGGCGGCAGTGACGCCTCACAGCTCGTGACGACACGCGCCACCAAATAATCGCCATTGACGATGGCCTGTCGGAAAATATGAAACCTATAACTCCATAAAAGGAATTAATATATATATATATATATATATATATATATATATATATATATATATATATATATATAATCACCAGGGCATTTAGCTGCAAAGTCACCCTCATTTCCTTTAAATGTCTAGGTAGGAACAGTTTTAGTGAAGGTAGAAAAAAAGAACACTTGTATTGTGTATATCTATTTTAGTGTTTCCGCCTTTGGGAAACTTTGACCCAATTCAAACGAAGAATGAGAGAAGTATGAGGACAGTCAGCAACAGCCCGAACTCAACAGAAAGTGACTAGTTTGTTTCGATAAAAAGCAATAGTCCTTACAATATGTAGTTAAAGGGGCAGGCAGGAGGAGTGGTTAGTACATTTGACAAAGTTTTGTTTGCTGTTCAGAATAACACATAAGTATTGCAGCATAATTTTGTCTGCCTTTTATTAGCGATCCCGAATTCAGAAGTCACATATATTTAAAATAATTTGCCTAGTAAAACAAATCCAGATAAACGGGTATCAGTAGAGAAATAAAGCCAAGGTAGAAAAACGCTAATGACCCCTTATGAGTTAACAACATTTGCATCTGATCTCGGATTCTGAGCTGAACTCAAATTGCAAACTGGCCCAGAGTCTTTTCACCTCGCACATTTATCCAAACATTAACTGTAGGAATATTGGAGGGAGGATGTCAGAAATGTGGAAAATATGAAATGTTAACAAACCTTTAGCCCCCGTGCTGACATGCGGAACTCAAAATAGAATGACCGCCTCACTCCAGGACCTTACGGACACTCTACAGTCCTGAGCTCCTCTCCTACAAATCATTGACTTCGGGTATTAGTCTCAATTACTTCAGTGGAACCAAACCATGACTACCACACCCAGACTGCATTAGTTTGCCACACAAAATACCAGGACTGGAAGCAATTTCCGCAATGACCTGGAGGGAGCTGGCCAACCTATCTCGGAATAGGGTGGGAAAATAGACATAGAAAATAATTCCACAACGTGCTGCAGCCGTATGTCTCTAAGCACTTAACGGACCTCAATTCATGCCAAACTCACAATTAAGGGCTGATTATCCAGGCTAAATAAAAACATCATGAAAAAAAACCGCTCAGAGTTTCCATTGAAAGCCATCATCATCCAAGAGTAAAGTTCATCTTGCCAGGTTCCATGTCGAGAAAAGATGTTGACGACTGTAAGAATGTGGTACAACAATGTGGTAGCAAGTTTCCTAAAGTTCCTGCATTTCATATGGATAAGAAAGATCACAAGCAGCATAATCGGGTCAAAAATGAGGTGTCAGGAGGGTACTCCGGGCTGGCTTTCGGGTGGTGCGACCGGTGCAGCTGTACCTGGTTCTAAGGTCGGAGGCGCTGTTTATAGAAATAACGTAAGGGTTTAAAAGCACCTACTGCAGAGTTCCTTGTGGGTTCAACAGTTTTCACACAACAAGGCAAATGTCAAGATAACTCTGATGAATAATGTTCCTGCTGGACAAAGATCAGAGTTTTGTCTAATGGCAGTTTTGACTCATCATACAATAGCACAGAGTGTTAATATGCCTGTTGCAAAGAACGTGCATCATGCAGATCACAGAACTGTATTATATGTGGATAGCTCAGTCAGTTACTGCTTTTATCACAGAGATCCTTTTGTTATTTGCAGTTCATAAGTTGCAATCCTAATATAGCACAGTGACCTATAAACTGTCATCAAAGAGCTGCATGCAAACTGCATGGTATAGGTTACAATGTTTTGTTTCTTTCCCCAGTCTTTCATTATCCTAATGTTACTAATAATAGTTGGTTTGGGTAGAAATTAGGCCTGGGAGGAAAAATTCACTATGCTTGAGAAGCCTGCGGAATTCGGGAAGTCCGTGAAATACATTCTTATTAATGAAAGCCAGCCACAACCACTGTAGTACATTTTAAATGCTGTGTTTATTCTTCTCCAGAACAAACACATTTAAAATATACTGCCTACTGGTATGGATGACATGTGACTCCTACACCTTGAAATCCTCATTGCCTTATGCAACATTTTTTACAGACTGATTTACACCCGTATGATGCACTGTCTCTGTATAATGTGTGTGTGTGCCGTAAAGTGCTCCGACTCCCTACACTGATATGAATAATGCTATAAAACAAATAAAATGCATGTGAGGGAGAGGCTATGGATGTATGAGGGGCACTGAAGTGGCCCCACAAAGAATGACGCACCAGGTGCCACCAGCGCTGAAAAGCGGTCCGGTGGGTACTGTAATGACCTCAGGACTACCAGAGTGGTGCCGAAGTGACCCAGGTATAGCCAGAGGCTATAAATAAAGGGGGCGAAGACCACTCAGGGTCTTCTGCCCAGAGTAATTCACTGAGCGTGTGTGTCCATCATTGTGGTTGTGGAGCGTGACACCCACACATTGGCGAACGACTCCACACTGGCGACGAGGGTGGTGATTCCACACCACCACCAGCCGCAACTAAGCACCAACCCTGCAGCAAAGCTGGTGCGCACCTACCTTCGGCACAGGTAGTGCTGGTTGGTAGGCCTTCTGTCATCACCCGCACTATCGGCACAGTCTCCTCTGTGCTGCGTCGGCCTTCATGCACCAGAGTTCTGTTTCGCCCATCTAGGGCGGCCTCATCCAGATCTGCCAAAGGTGCGCGGCCTGAACCTGCAGGAGTGCCTGTCGGTTGTCGTGGATCCTCCCGCCGGCTACATGGGCGTGGTCGGGCGCCTCTTCCCAGAGGCTCTAGGGCCTATGGCTTGCCACTCAACGGTAAGCCTTCACCTCTCCCAGGTCAAGGCCTGCTATTCATTCAGAGACACACTAAAAGTAGCAGGAGTGAGAGACATTATAAAACTAATAGCAAACTACCGTCAGACAAAAAAAAAATAATAAAGATAAAAGGAAGGGGACTTTACACTAAATAAGAAAGATGTATCTGCTTAACTGCTGGACAGCTGCCTGGAACACCACACCCTCTCCACAATCCAAGCACTGGAAGCCAGTCAGCCCTGAAAGTACAAGGGGGAAAAAGCAAGCACAAGCTGCCACAAGTGACAAGTGCCGAGACCCGCATTGTGCGGAAGCTACATAAGTGTCCTACCTCAGCAGGGTGAATAAGCCATGCCACCCTTTCCTCTACATCTGCATCGTCTTGCAACCATGGCGGATGAAGCAGTCAACACCGGTCCTCAGCAGGGACAGCTTCCTGCCCTGCAAGCAATTTACAAATGGAGGCTGTTGGACTTGGCCCTTTTCACTGAAATATTTAGCTTTTTTGCTTCCCCTAATTCAGGAAGTCCCCCATTGTAATGTACTTGTATAGGCCCTGTGAGGTTAAAATGCCCTGTGTATTGTTAAAATCTATGCTAGGTGCAGGTGCTCTACCTTCAACATGGCTGCCACTGACCCCTGCACTGCAGTGTGGTCTTGTTAAGGCGCATTCTAGTTGCCAGGAGCTGGCAGGGACTCCAAACAATGTTGCCATTCCAGCCTGCCTTGCCTGCCCACAGTTAGAGTAGGGAAGCTCCTGGCACCTTCTAAAATAAGGGCGGAGCTTAATTTTGCCGCCTTAGAGGGTGGTCACCTGACCTGGGCCTATATAAGCAAGGGAGGGAAAACTTTCCAGTCAGTTGGGGCATCACTGACCTGGGGAACCCACGCAGGAGTTCTAGGCGGGAGGGCCTAGTTAGGAACCTATGCTACTGGGAGTGACAGGATTTAGGTGCTGCCTCTTAAGCTGGGTGAGGTGTCCTAGACTAGCCCCCTGATCTGGCCCAGTGGTAGGGAACCCCAGGGACCATCTACAGTGACCTGCAGAGGAAGCCTGCCTGCAGTCCCCAACTCAACCCCCCTTCAAGTAACAAGAAACCAGCAGCTAGTTACAAGGGTGCAAAAACCATCAAGCGCCAAGACCTTCAAATTACCACAGGACTGCTGGGGACTCCACCAGGTACTGGACTGTGCTGCACCTGCGCCCCCCCCTGCCTTCACCTGGATCCCTGCGCTAATCTGCCACTGTCGTGTGGCCTGTCCTGCATGAACTGCCTAATTTTCCTCAGCTTGCTGAACTGGACAAAGCGCTGTGCCCGAGGCGCCGTGGTAATTGCCCCCCCCCTGTGAAAGCGCTGTGGTAATCGCCTCTCAAGCGCTGTCCTGAGCGCTGTGCTACAGTGGGACTTGCCTGCTCCACCCCAGCGCTGTGATCCCTGTGAAGTGCTGAGTATTTAGAGACAGTTGCTGCCTTGGGCGCTATATCCACTCAGCGTTGCGTGTGTGCCCTGGAGCGCTGCCTCTCCGAAGCGCTAAATGCTCCCCAACTCACCGTCGCAGCCCGGATGTCCGTGCAACTGAGGCTGCCCTGTCAGGCGTGGTAATTTTCCCCGGGCGGCCCTCGGTGCCAGGAGAGGGCCGCCGCGATCGCCTGAGCCTCCGGCCCGCTGTGAGTTCCGTTGCGGCGGCCCCCAATGCCAGGAGAGGGCCGCCAGAGTTTCTGTCAGGCCGCGCGGGCCTGAAACACCCTGAGGCCTTTCCCCGCGCTCTTGTGGTGCGGGCCTCGGCGTCCCTGGACACGCCCCCTTGGAGCGCCGCGCAGCGATTGGCTGCCGCTGCAGCGCCTGCCATTTGATGGGTTCCCGGGCCGCTCCTGTCATCGCGAGCCCGGGAACAGGGAATCCTTGCACCGGGGAGGGCTCGGTGAGGGCTGAGAGCCCTCCCTCCTACTCGCGAAGTAAGAGGAGCTGCCCCGGGGCCGGAGGGAGGCCCAAGAAGAGCGCTGGAGCAGCGCGGGCCTCCTCTGTCCGACCCCTCACCCCCTGAGGCCTGCCAGTCACCGGAGGGCTCTCTGAAAGGAGCGAGAGCCCCCGCACAGGAGAGGAGCCAGCCATACCGCCGCAAGGGGCCTAGAAGGCCCGAAGACTTCAGGTAACCCTGGGGAGGAGGGCGGAAGGCCGGAGAAGGCCTCAGAGTTCGCCCCTCCCCCGGGAAAACTGTTGCTGGGCCCCGTTGGCCCGAATTCGCCACAGGAAAGTTCTGAACTGGGCCCAGACATTGGTTGGACCCCCAGTGACTGATAGTGGTTTGAGTAAACCCCTGACTAGGTAAAGGCGACGGATAACTACCCCCAAGTATTGGTTAATGAACTGTGATTCTGGATTTAGAGAAAGGAGGTGGTTACCCTCGAGTAATTAAATGCTCCTTCATTCCAATCTAATGATATGTTTATTCTCACCTGAGGAAATGTTTATTACTGGTAAATGAAATGTTTGTGCCTGCCGTTTCCTGACATACTGAAATGTTCACTTCAGGCGTTGTGGATTTAATGACCTATTCCACCTCTGCTGGAGGCCTCATTTATTAGTACCTAATGTGCCTCGCATAGCTGGGAGGCTTGGGAACAGATACTTTCCCCATTGAACTGCCTTATTGCCAGTTTTAGGCTTGGAGCCTGGTAATTGAACTGTGAGTTAATGTTTGGTGAACAAATAATCCACTTCATTGACTGTTGGTGCATGGTGGCAGTCTTATGCTGCCTTTACTGTTCATACTGGCTTAAATGTTTTCATGCCTGCTTATGACAGGATCTTTTTCCCTGTACTGAATTTCTTGCAGGGGTGGGCCTCTACAGTTCCTGACGGGGTTAAGTTCTGGACCCTAGTGATTTATGCCAGTACTGTTTCGAGGGTCTGATTTTGGTTGCAAGACTGTTGATATTTACAAGAGGAAATGCTTAGGATTGCTTCCTACAGGTGAATACATGGTTTATGAAACTACCTTCCAGCCGGCTGAATAATTTAACGTGACAGGCTGGGTATTTGGAGTTTTCTGCTGTACTGAAAGTACTTAATGACATGCTTTACCTAAGGTCAATGGAATGTTTTACCCTTGCGTAAACAAATGTTTAAATCTTAGCCTTAGGCATGGCTTAACCTGGCTACTGAAGCCATTCACTCCGGCTAATTAAATATTTTACTCCTATCTAGGGTAGGGTTTCCCGAATGCCTACGGTGATATAGGAAATGTTTTATTCCTGCTAACAGGACGGCTAATTGGCTGTCGTTGTAATGCATTCCTTGCAGGGGCGGGCTTCATGAAATGTTTATCCTATCCAAGGAACAGTTGCCCAGATGCTTAAAAGTGCTATGCTGCAGGGGTTGGTTATTAATGAAATATTTTACCCATGCTGGAGGCAATGTGTCAATTTATCTGATGACATACTGGGTTATACCTACTGAAATGTTTAATCCTGTTTAGTGCTGGAATCCCTGAAGGCCTACAGGTATCTAGTGAAAGAGTTCACCTTACCTACTCAAAGGGTTTATCTTGGTCAATTGACTGTTCTACATTTAATGAAATGGTTATTCTCCCATAGGAAAATGTTAACTAATGAAATGCTAACCCTTCTATAAAACGTATACTGCGAATGCTACTTTGATTATTGAACTGCTCCCTTTTCTCCCCTCCTATAAAATGCTGGAATGACTAATTGATACTGTGATTTTCCACTCCTGAACCTTGATCTTACATAAAAGTTATTTGATTTTTGATTTTTAATCAGGCACACTGGAGTGGCGTCAGTCATTGCTTGCCTTTTATTGTCTCAGTGGTTGTGTGCTGTGTAGTCACTTAACTCCTAAGCTTTTGGGTGCCTACCTGCTCGTGTCAGGCTACCCCCGGGGAACTGGGCCCCCAGTTCCTACATTGGTGCCGAGCGGTGGGATTCAGGACCTGTGACTATACAGCACCCTCCAGTGAGACTGAGTGTGCCGCAATTAGACTGGACACCTATCGTGCCTGCAAGCATAAGTAATTGCCCCCACTGTCTAGCCTGTGTGTAGAGACCTGTTTGACCCAGAATTGTTACCCACGTCCTAGGATCTTTCCTTTATTTTATCTGGGTCCCCACCTGGCAAGATGGAGTTACAGCTGGCCAAACTGCCATGGGAATTTTGTCAGGGGATGGGGGTGCCGGTTGGGCGGAGAGCCGCAAAGGAGGAGCTCTGTACCGCTTTGAGGGCAGGGGTAAGGGCCCACCCAGAGAGGAGAGGGGATGGGGAACCGGAGGGACAGGTTACACAAGGGGAGGCCGGCGCTCCAGACTGAAACCCCCATTACCTGAAAATGACAAACTGTACTTCTTTGTAGATAGATATATATGAAATTTTTAATAATCTTTTAACTGTTTTTATATAAATTGTATGTATGTATTTGCTATGCACTTTGATGGTATCTTTTTAAGTACCGAATAAAGGAATTTGAATTTGACTAATTGATACTGTGATTTTCCCCTCCTGAACCTTGATCTTACATAAAAGTTATTTGATTTTTAATCAGGCACACAGGAGTGGCGTCAGTCATTGCGTGCCTTTTATTGTCTCAGTGGTTGTGTGCTGTGTAGTCACTTAACACCTAAGCTTTCGGGTGCCTACCTGCTCGTGCCAGGCTACCCCCGGGAAACTGGCGACCCCAGTTCCTACAGAGGCCTAGACTTTAGCTACCCCACCTATCACACTATGGGAGTGGTAACAAAGTGTGGTGCTCTGATCAGGTGGGAACAGCCTCCTAATCCCCAATAAGTGGAAATTATCCACAAGGTTATGCACTAGAGAGATCAGCACTCAAAGTAATTAATTTTCTCTGGCTATACATCTTGATTAAAGCAGTATTTACAAATACCAATTACAAATGCAAAACTATTTGTTTAAAGTGGTTCATGTCCACATCACACAGGTTCCAATCAAATGTATAGAGGCACGATGTTAGTTGCAACATTCTTTATTCATATTAGTACAAAAATGCTTAGCCAATATAGCCAACGGGTTTCCTCCCTTTCTCAAGACTTCTTCAGGGCTTAGTCCTTGTCTACTTGTTTTCTAATGTCACTTGTATATATACGATTCCCAAGATAGATATTGATGTTAGTTATTTGGCTGGTGGTCCCCGTTCTTAAGGAGCAGTCTTATTCACCAAAGGTAAATTCTGGCCAATGTTGGCAGTCTAACCTGGCAGTAGGGTGGCATGTGTGCACCGTCTCTTTACTTGAAGTCAAACAGCCTTCTGCCCCACCAACCACACAACAAACTCAGCGCGCTTCGCGCTTCCTGGGAGAATCGGCGCCATCTTGGGGGTCTGTAGGGGACGCTGACAGGACGCCATTACGGGTAGCGCTCTAGCAGTCAGGCTGACTGGCTAGAGGCATTCTGAAGAGGCGTATTTAAGGGGCAGTGGAAGGTGGGTCTGCCTGTTGAGGCTTTCCTTTGCTGCGCGCTGCGCTGTGGCATATAGGCACTGTGTATAATTTAAAAAAACCCCGTTTTGTCTTTTTTAGTTTAAATTGATTTAATACTTCTCCCCTGTTCTTAAAATATCGCCACTCACTTGCACCATAATTGTGCCCCTTACCGCGGCTTCAGCGGGTCTTTCTCAGCGCGCTGCGCGCTTCCTGGGAGAATCGGCGCCATCTTGGGGGTCTGTAGGGGACGCTGACAGGACGCCATTACGGGTAGCGCTCTAGCAGTCAGGCTGACTGGCTACAGCCCTACATAGGCTCAGTATGCAGGCGCGCAGCATGTGCACGCGGCGTGTGTGCCGCAGTAACGCCGGAGTCACGCCAGAGTCCAGCCCGTCTGCGCCCGTCCGCGCTAAGGACGGGCTGGATGGCTGGGAGACTGGGCATGCTGAAGGTGAGTACGTAGGGATCAGGTACTCATGGCAGGATATCATTACTCTTAAGCCATCTAGGCTGCCATGCCACCATAGGAACGCCCCGGAGACGTTCCATACTTTCCCCTGCAGCCGCTGTTTTCGGACTGCCCTCACGGGGCTGGTTCCATCCTCGGTCGCTATTTTGGCAGGTCCGAGTGTTAAATCGGGTAGTAGCTTGAGGAGAGAAAAGGGGTTTCTAATAAACGCGAGGTCATTGATTAAGAACAATCTTGCTTTTAAGGATTTTGTTTTGGCTAGAAAACCCTCTTGGGTTTTTATCACGGAAACGTGGGCCAAAGATTCCTCGGGACCAGATCTGGTGGAAGCGGTACCAGAAGGTTATATGTTGGTGAGGGAGGACAGAGTGGGACGTATAGGTGGAGGGTTGGGTATCCTTTATAGAGACTGTTATTCTTGCCTTATCACTCCATTATCAGAGCCTCAAGACGCTTTTCAGGCCCTTCAGTTTTCGATTAACGGATCATATGTGGTTCCGTTTAGGGGCTTTCTCATTTATCGACCCCCGGGGACTAGAGTGGATTTTGGCTATCACATGCTAAACATTCTAGATCCTCATTTCGGCTGTGAGCACTTAACTGTTCTAGGGGACTTGAATTTCCATTTGGAAAATCTGGAGTCCAACGAAACCCTATCCCTACTGGATACTTTCTCTGCCTGTGGGATGCAGCAGCTAGTTAAGGGTCCCGCTCATCAGGCGGGTCATACGTTGGATGGGGTCTTCTCAAATGACACCCGGTTGACCATTGAGACTCCTATCCCTCTCTCCTGGTCGGACCATTACGCTGTCCCTATAGAATTAATGATAACCACTGCTAATAGCAAGGGGAATGAGCCAAGCAAAATGGAACTGAGGCGTAACTTCAAGAGCATAACTAATGATGCGCTTGCCCCCAGATTGCCAAGTCTGGCTATCTCCTCAGAGGAGGATGTAGGTTCGGCAGTACTCAGGATGGATAGTGCCATTAAAACAGCTATTGACGAACTTGCCCCAGCCTCACTACGTTACTCTGCCAGGAAAAGTCCATCGGCCCCTTGGTTCTCGGAACCGTTAAGACTTCTTAGGCAGGGAGTACGGAGACAGGAACGTCTCTGGAGGACTAGCTGGGATACGGGGGATAGGGAAAGTGATAAAACCCTCCTGAGGAATTATAAGGCGGAGGTGATAAGGATTAAGCAAGAGTATTTTACGATCCGCACGACCTCGCTCACCTCGCCGAAAGAGCTGTTCAAGATCGTAGACACGCTCACCTCCTTGAAGGTGCCAGATCCCGTTGTCAGCGCACAGCAGCTCTGCAATGATGTTGCACAATTTTTTCAGTCTAAAATTGTGGACATATATTCGGCGTTAGAGCTACAGAGGACTTTACTATCTACCTCTCCGTGTTTACCTATCCCCCCGTTAACATCATCCGAGGAGGTGCCTTTGGAGTGTTTGTCCAGTTTTCCCCCCCTTTCCCTCCAGGAACTTGAAGCCCTTCTGAATAAGACTAGGTCTGGGTCTCCCCTAGACCCCTGCCCACTGAAACTCCTTAAACAATGTAAGGAGACTCTTCTGCCTTCGCTATTAGAGATCATGAACAGGGCAATAATGGATGGGATTTTCCCCTCACAATGGAAAAGAGCTGTGGTTAAGCCACTGTTAAAAAAGCCCACATTAGACCCTGGGGTTCTTAAAAACCTCCCCCCCATTTCGCTGCTCCCAGCCTCTGCAAAGATGCTGGAAACCCATCTTAACCAGCATCTCGCAGCCTTTCTGGAAAGCTCTGGCCTTTTGGATCATTCGCAGCATGGATTTCTGAGAGGGCATAGTACGGAGTCGGCCCTTACCATAGTGCTTGATAACATCCGCACCAGAGTTGATAAGGGCCAGACTACCCTCCTTATCCTGTTAGATCTTACGGCTGCATTTGATACCCTGTCTCCCTCGGTGTTAACATCTCGACTGAGGGAGATAGGGGTGGAGGGGCCCGCGCTTAGTTTGCTGGCCTCTTTCCTGGGCCAGAGGGAACAGAGAGTTAAGCTGGGAGAGTTCCTATCTCCATCCCTTCCTGTGCATTGTGGGGTCCCTCAGGGGTCGGCATTAAGTCCGACCCTTTTTAACATCTATGTGACCCCACTTGCCAGGCTTATTAGATCATATGGGATGGAGGTAGTCTCCTATGCCGATGACATTCTGATGTCTCTCGCCCAACCTGTCATCTCTGCTGCCTCCAATTTTGAACACTGTATGGAGGCAGTCGCTCAATGGATGATTTGCAATTCATTGAAGCTTAATGGTGAGAAGACAGAAATTCTGGTGTTTGGAGGAAAGGAGGACATTTGGTTGGCGGAATGGTGGCCTACATCCTTGGGAGTTTGTCCTGTACCCACCGCCCTGGCAAGGAACTTAGAAGTCATGATTGACCCAACCTTGGGGATGGGTCAGCAAGTCAACAGGACTATCTCCACATGTTGGGGTATAATAAATATCTTGCGGAGGATTAAGCACTATCTGTCCCCACAAGCCAGAAAGCAAGTTGTAGTAGCACTAATAGGTTCCAGACTTGACTACTGCAATGACTTCAAATGGTGCAGAACGCTGCGGCCAAGTTTGTACTGGATTTACCTAAGCGTGCCTCAGCCACTGCTGCGAGAAAGACATTGCATTGGCTTCCGATTGAGGCCAGGATCTCTTTTAAGTCCCTGTGTCTGATCTATGGGGCTCTGGCCACAAACAGGTCTGGATGCATAAGAGACCTGCTGGTCCCTTATACTCCTTCCAGAACTCTGCGCTCTGCCAATAAATCTCTGTTATCAGTCCCCCGCGTTTGTAAAGCCAAGTGGTTTGGCAGAGCTTTTTCGAGCCTTGCTCCGAAGTTGTGGAACACTTTGCCGGCTGAAATTAAGTCCCTACCCTCAATGCAAGCTTTTAGGAGGGCCCTTAAGACCTGGCTATTTGCCAAAGCCTACCCTTAGCTCTGGATTTGCCTTTTTATGATTCCCTTTTTGGTTAGGCGCCTTGATGCCTTTGGGCTTAGTAGCGCGTTTATAAATTGCATTTTCATTTCATTTCAGGTCCGCACGCTGCCACCTTTCAGCGAACTCGCGGACCCTGCCACCATCTCTCCTCTCTAGAAACTATTTTGTTGTGACTCGGGAGAGAGACGGCATAGTAAAAAGATCCCTGCTGCTCCATTACGCTGGGGAGGAGATTTACAAACTTTTTTCACACCTATGCAACACGGGAGCAGTGGGGGGAGTCCATGGCCTCCTTCTATGCACGCTTGCGAGAACTGGCAAGCATGTGCACTACGGACTACCAGTCCAAAAAAGGTAGAGGGCAAATCATACAGGGCTGCAGAATAAAAAATCAAGAGGCCTAATCCTACCATGAAATAGGAGCACACAAGGCAGACGGCCACCTTTGAAGTCTGTGCGACAACTGTCTCTAGAACACCCAGAACCCAGGGGTGAATCGAAATTGTCACAACGTCATCACCACCACCTAGAGGATTCGTCCCATGATGACGAAGGAGAAATATTCCTAATCTCATTTGCAGTAGACCTCAAGAGACACAGGCGTCCTCAACCAGCATGCATGGTTGAAGTAGCAGGGTCCAGTGTCAAAACCCTGATTGACACAGGCTCCTCTGTCAACGTGATCGGGATCCAGCAATACCGGAAACTCCGTCCACGCCCTCTGCTGTCCCCAACTGATGTCAAGATATTCACGTACAGAAGCTAGAAACCTCATCCACTAATAGGCAAGATGACCGTCCAACTAAGAGCGGAAGGCTAGGAAATCACAACCATCTTCCACGTGGTCGACAGAGAGGCAGACACCCTTGTTGGAAGCCATACTGCAGAAGACCTAGGCCTGGTCACCTTTCATATGCAGTGAAAACGTTCTAGACAGATGAGATATT
Source organism: Lissotriton vulgaris (assembly GCF_964263255.1). NCBI lineage: Eukaryota > Metazoa > Chordata > Amphibia > Caudata > Salamandridae > Lissotriton > Lissotriton vulgaris. The sequence continues at coordinate 640,786 of NW_028255380.1, forward strand.
AGACCTCTTTCCCCACAAGTTCACAGTACTCAGGTGCTTGAAGGCTTCCCCGGTCAAACTGCATATTGATAAATATGTCAAGCTACTAGCCCTCCAGCACCGATGAATACCATTTTACCTGAGACCCCAAATCGAACAAGAGCTACGCAAACTCTAACTACAAGGGGTAATAGAAAAAGTTTCTGGTCCAACACCGTGGGTTTCACCTATGGTGATTACCAAAAAGCCCACGCAGCCTGGCAAAATACAATTGTGCATAGACGTGCATCTCCCCAACCAAGCGATTAAAAGAGAGAGACACATAACACCCACGATAGACAACATCATAGCTGATCTCAATGGCTCACAATGGTTTCTCGAAGTTGGACCTCAAAGCAGGATATCACCAACTAATGCTAGCAGAGGAAAGCCATTACATAACAACGTTCTCAACGCATTTAGGACTACGCCGTTTCAAATGGCTGAACTTCAGAATCTCATCAGCGGTAGAAGTTTTCCAAGGTGCAATCCGAGAGACCCTGTCTGGCCAGCAAGGGGTACTGAATGTCAGTGACGACATCCTAATTCACTCATCATCCATCAAAGAACATCACCGACCATGGTGTTAGGCTTCACAAAGACAAGTGCTTATTTTTTCAGACCTCCATCGAGTTTTCTTGCTACGTGTTCAGTCAGGAAGGAGTTTAAGTAGATCCCCGCAAGTCCCACTCCACCAAGCAAGCACTTGCTCCGACCACAGTATCCGAAGTATGCAACTTCCTAGCAATGGTCATGTACTGCAGCCGATTCATTCCCAATCTTGCTACCGTGGCCGGGCCTCTCTGAGCCCTGATGAAGAAAGACGCAGCATTGAAGTGGGGCAATGAAGAAGATGAAGCCTTCTGTAACATCAAAGAGGCCCTGCTCAGTGACACCACCATGGCATATTTCGATGCAAAGAAAAACACAGAACTCCTGGTTGACGCGAGCCTGGTATGCCAAGGAGCAGTAATCACCCACAAAGAAGAACCAGAGAAGTGGGCACCCCTTGAGTTCGCAAGCAAAGAACTCACACCAACAGAAGCAACGTAACACTCAAATTGAAAGGGAGGCTCTCGGGATTAAGTGGGCATGCAGCCACTTCCACCTCTACATCAGCGGACACCCATTCCGTGTAGTCACTGACCTCCAGCAGCGTGTTCCCCTATTCCGAGGCACCAGACCCTCTGCTTCAAATTGAATGCTCGGCGATTCAGCTGCAACACTACAAAATGGAACTAATATATATAGACCAGGTTACGAAGAAACCAACTGACTTTCTTTCTGGCATGCGCCGATTCCGACAGAATGTGACACAGACATCGCCAACTTCACCATATATTATGTAAACATGGTGTCCCGAGGAGCATGTCCTCAAGCGTTCACCACCGAAGAAATCAGCGAGGCGACCAAGAGTGATCCAGTCCTGACGATTGTCATGGAGGCCTTACAACAAGACTCATGGCACAACTTCCTGCGAGATGCCAACAACTGGTGTGACACAGATAAAGTAACCACTACTACAGAAGGGGGCCCCTGTCGGCAGATAAAAGGCAGGTCGGACAGGGGAGACAACCAAATACAATCTAGAAAGACCCAAACTGCCTGGATAATAAAGTGCTTACAAAGTCACTAATGCATTAAGTCATCGCTATACAAACAGAGAAAATCCCCCCAAAAAAGAAGAAAAAGGGAATAGAGAAAAATATATATGATGTTTATTTATACTATTTTATCAAAATTCATAGAGATGACATGTGGCATGATACCATTCCAACGTACATAAATATATATACCCAGTCCCACATTTACACATTTAATACACACTAACAACCACAATTCCACACATACTTATACACTCTCCGCACTCAAGAGGAATTCAACATTTGTGATATAATCAAAACTCAAATTGGTTGACATTCATGATATAAGATACATGGTGAGCATCAAATAGTCAGTAGTCATTCAAGTGTCTTCTTATCAGAGAAGATGGAAGAAAGTGGAGGTACGAGGTTCTCCAGCACCAATGCGCGTTTCGGGGTGTCTAACTCGAAATGGGTCACACCTTCATCAGGGTGGTTAAATCAAATGTGGAACACAAGAATAGATGCGCCGAGAAGGACAATGGAATGGAGTAAACAATGGGTATCATATAACATAGGTAATATCAACATATCTCAGTGAGGGTACAGTTCCTAATTATACAACATATAAGAGTGAGAATTAAACATTTGCAGCGTAATGATAAAGGTCATTTTAGATAGGATCAACTCGTTTTAATCGAAGGAAAAAGTGCGCACAAGAGAGATAGACAGAGATTGGCAGAAGAATATAGGGAAGGTCCAAAGAATCTCAATTATGAGAGAGTTAACAAATAGTTCACACTGAGGTTCCTATAGTGAAAAAGAACTGAATATGGTGGTAATAGTAGATTCAAAAAAGTTATATAGTACAATACAAATACAAAGTATACCTGAGTTTGGAGCATCTAGGCAAGCCACCAGCAGTAACAGAGTGGGTTGAGAAGAGGCCCAACAACAGGGTCTGAAGGGATAAAGGACATAATACATGAATATAAAAAGAAAAAAAATCTCAGGAATAGATAGGCCAATCCAGAGATCTAGAAAGATGGCGTTCTGCATTCCAAGATACTTAACTAAGATTTGTTAAAAAGGAACAGGCGGCTGACCAAGGTTATCCACATTGATTTCTAAGTATAAGTAACAAGTCCATAAGCAGTGCACAATATGTCCAGAGTATGCCGCACCAATACTCTCCTGCGGCATACTCTGGACGTATTGTGCACTGCTTATGGACTTGTTACTTATACTGAGAAATCAATGTGCATAACCTTGGTCAGCCGCCTGTTCCTTTTTAACAAATCATTGTTTTGACTGTTATTGCACTTATTTCTATATAGTTATTTGTTTTAGATAAGGAAGTAGACAATTGCTTTTTTGTGTGTGAAAAATGCCTAGATTTCAGGATGGACGCGAAGAGCTGGCCCAAGATTTGTTTGGGGCGAGTAGTAATAAAAGTAAACCAGTTCAAGTACCCCCAGTCGCAACCAGTCTCAAGACCATGGTTATCAAACTAGAACGGTTACGAAAATTAGAATTAAGCCGATGGTGGGATGGAGTGACGTTAGAACAATACATGAAAAACAAAAAGATCCCACGAGGCCTACGAATATTAATTTTCCCCACTTTTGAGGACTTGAGTAATGACCATTTGAATGAATGGGAAACCAAATCTGAAGGGGCGTCAGTTACTATGATGCAGATACTAATTAAACATGCGGGAGAAAAGGGTGAGAAATTAGAACTGGAGATCGAGGCCCTTGAGAAAGAGATTAATGAGATGCCCCAAAAAGATTTAATTGAAAAAAACTGCGATTTTGAAGACCATTATGGAGGGACACCAAGTATATCTTAAGAATAAGAAACTTAGCAAGATCAAGAGAGATGATAAGGACTATAATGATGGGAGAGTGTACACTTTTGCCAAGAAGTTTGATGTTGTTTAAGGGATGGATGATACTAATAAGAAACGAACTAGGGAGCATAGAGAGGAGAGCGGGGAGACTGGCTCAAATAGTAACATCTCAGTTTCCTCTGTGAATAGCTCAGCCTCATTAAGTACAATACCTGACATCCCTTTAGAAGAAGGGGCCTCTTCCTTTCAAAAGGAATTGGCCAAACTCGGGATAAGCAACAGACTACAACTAAAAAGGGACCTAACAAAACAAGGAGGGGCGGTAGGAGGTCAAAGGGCAGATTCAAAAGGAACCCCAACCAACAGGCAGAACACAGGGACGAAACCCAAGAAATAAGCACTAGAAATGACCCTGATGTAATTGCACCTCTTCTTTGTGATAATGTGGGTAGTAATGTAATCTGTGTTTCCGGTATGTGTAAAGGTACAAATTCAGACCTTAATATCATTAATTTGTCTAATAAAGTTTTGAATAATGACGAAATTAATATTCTGAGCAGAGGTCTTAATTATTGTCCCACTCAAGAAGGGGACCTGGTCAATACGCATGTTGATCTCTTTAAGTTTACTAGGACACTTAAACTTAAAGACTTTTTTTCAAATAGACCATGTGAATTAGAAACCACACGTATGGATCAGACCGAAGGGTCACGTACTATTGCAGAAATACGTGGAGTACATTGTTTACTAACATTAGACCAGGATGATGGTGATGTTGATATCCCATCTGTCCTGGTTGTATGACGATCCGTCGATGTTAATGTCCTCGCGGCACTTCACATCGCGGGCATTACATCGCATCGGCCGTTTCACCGGGCATTATGGCATCGCAAGTAGTTGCGCCGCAAATGCGGCAATTTCATTGGAGCGCGTGTCACATCGCCGATTTAACATCGCGTGACATGACAACGCGACGTTTGAGGCCACACAGTAAAAAAAATTGCGGCCAATGGGTTTGTGGGGGAGTGGGGGTATATATTGTATTTCCCAATGGCATCTTAACATCGCTCCATTGCCATCTGAGTCCTTTTTCCGTTCCCAATGTTTGTTCCTTGTGTAATGCCCAAGGTTTGTAACTGTTTCCGTTTTTAGGTCTCGGTAATATCCGGTTCTGCAGAAACCGGAAATGACGAGATTATTGTCTCTTAGAGGGCTGCTTTAATCCCTCCCTCTTTTTGGCTCTCCCTCCATTGGCTGGCTTCCTAAACGGAGGCCAGCCATTGGAGGAGAGAGCCGTCCCTCCAAATAGGCTCCGTCTTTTTCAGATTCGGGGGCGTGTAAAGTGCTGTTCTTTCCACTTTTTAGGCACGCCCCTTTTGGGGACGGCCAAACACGCCCCCGAATCTGAAAAATTCAGGAAGCTTGCATCTGCCATTTGTGTTTGTCTCATCTTACAGGTAAGACGCTCCATGCCTGCCGCTTGCCTCTGGGTGCTCCTCTCGTCGCCTCCTTTCCCGCTCTCGGTTCTCCCCGTCCCGAGCACTCCATGCCTGCCGATCCCCTCTGGGTGCTCCTCTCGTCGCCTCCCCCCCCCCCCCCCACCCCTCTTGTCACCTCTCTTCGTACTTCGCTTTCCTTTATCTCCCCGTCCCGAGCACTCCATGCCTGCCGATCCCCTCTGGGTGCTCCTCTCGTCGCCTCCTCCCCCCTCCCCCCCCCCACCCCTCTTGTCACCTCTCTTCGTACTTCGCTTTCCTTTCATGCTGCAGCCTGTCCCTGTGTGCTTCTCCCTGCCCCCTCTTTGTCACCGTCACCCGTGTGTGCGACCGCCAACGGGTGTGATTCTGAAGCGTCCTGTGCGCGCTGTATAACAAGGAAACTGGTGAACAGCAATCATTGGCAAAGCCCGTGGGGTAGACTTTTGCATTTATTTACTTTATGCGGTTTTTATATAGCGCAGACTTTACCCGAAGGTGTCGGAGCGCTTCACAATAGGAACAGTAGTGAACATGAGGAAAAATTACAAGTCAGCATGTTACAAAAGCAAACGTTACGTTACATGAGGCAAAAGTGACTCTTGTGCATGTATCAAGAGCAAACAAAATACAAGAGGTAGCAAACGATACGTTACGCGTGAACACCTGTATTCCTACGGGCAGAGGCTGTCAGTCATATCGGTAAACTAAGGTTCGCCAGCAGTGCAAAGTATGAGCATAATTTGAGGACAAAATGATATTTAAATAATGAGTCAAAATGCGGGGGGTGGTGATTGCATGCAGGTATGCACGCAGTGAAAACCCCCCGAGACCTCACCCTCCCCTCCGGGGTTCATAGGCCAAACAGAGGCATTGGCACAGAGGGGCACATAGAATACCCATGCAAGGAGGGCAGGAGACCCACAGGCAGCCAGGACGTGCCCGCTAGGCTGCAGACATATATATATATATAGGCCCCACTGGACGCGGGCCAGAAGACGCACGTGCCAGCAACAAACACACGGCTTCCATAGACCGTCATTATTGACACACCGACCAGCTGGCCGTCATACAGTGCGCCTCTTCACCAAACCATATGTAAAAGACATGTTACTATTGGCTTTGTCAGTGTGGTGAAGAACGGGCTGCTGTTTGTGCAGATTTGGCGCGCAGGGCGTGTTTGAAGCCTTGTGTGAAAGGTTAGACTCTTGTGGGGGACACCTCGCTGCAAACAAGGCCCCTTTTACGTGAGGCGCGCGCTGGAGCTTGATAACACGTCCTTATCAGGGGAGGGCTCTAACCGGAGGAATCCCTATCAGAGGAGGGCCCTGCAGGGACGCCGCGGGGGCCGAGAGATGTCTGGGAGGGCTGCGGCTGTTTGAAAGCCGCCTGCTTATCAATCCCATCTTAGAATACCAGAAGTTCTCTTCCTGAGGAAAACTTCTTTTTTTTTTTTTTTTTTAGCTAACACTAAAAAACTTAAATACTGTGGGACATAAAGAAAGCGTTGGCGAAAGCCAGTAGGCCAGGTGCCGCGCAGTGAAAAGCCTGTCTTGGGCAAAACGAAATGTTTTGTGTGTCTCAAATTATGTTTGTGGTATTTGGAAAGAGAGGTGTAAAGGGGCGCTGTTTTGCTAATATTTATGGGCAAGAGGCCGTGTCTAATGGTTGTAGCAGGGACTCAGCCAGAAAGTAAGCAGGGGACATGTTGTTGATGGAAGCAGGGAAGCTGGGACATTTACTAGTCTGCTTTTATAGCGCCAGCTATGTGGTCAGATGGGTCTTTAGCTCAGCAGGTCCCCAAGCAGTTTTTCTGGCTGTCTTGGGAGGCGAGAAGCTCAACCCACAAATTCGTATGTCACTTCCTGTGACGTGACCGGTCATATGACTTCATATCTTGTGGTTGAGGCAAAGGATGCGTAATGTCACTCCTGGTGATGTGTCTGGGGTCAAAGGTTTAGTGATGTAAACAGTGCAACAGAGGTCTGGCTCCCACCCTCAAAGCTGCTATTGGGGTTAAGCGGTATGGTTTAGTGTACAGTATGTAAATCTACTGTTATAAGTGTTTCACGGGTTTTAATCCGGGGGAATCAAGTGTAGGTCCATGCCAGGTTTCAAGGTAATCCGTGATCATGAAAATGAGTTTATTTTGGATTTAACATATGTTTGTTTGTTAATATTATGTGGAACTCTGGCTCTTCTCACCATATGTTGGATGCCCCTACTACAAACAAAGGAACTATTTCAGACATGCACCCCCACCCATCCGTGACAGATCTCCACCATTTGTTATCATGAACCTTTTTTACGTGGTTGGCATGATGGTTAGGGTAGTTAAGTGCTTGACGTAAACAAAAAATCAGCTTTGCAGGTCAAGATCTTGAATGCCAGCCAGGCCAACATACAAAGTAAAGTGGTTTGAAGGGACTGCAGAAACGGATGCCCAGCTTGTCTAAATAATAAGCAAGAGAGCCCAATAGGCTTTACATTATGAGAGTTAAAAATGCACCCATCCGTTTAAGAACCCAGTGACGTTCATTTTCCATGAACCCTTCTAACTGCTCTTGCCTCTAAGAGTTGTTTCCTTTTTACACTTTATTGTTTTTTCATCTGTTTTATGAGTTTTCCCTCTGGATTCATTCTTTTAAATTAGCGTCATTTACATCTAATAAGTCACCTGTGTTGTTCACTACCTCACTCTCTCACTACATCACTCTCTATCTCACTACCTCACAACTTCACTATCTCTATCTCAATACCTCACTCTCTATATCACTACCTCACGCTATCTCTTTCTATCTCACTCTCTCACTTTCACTACCTCACTCTCTCCATCACTACCTCACTCACTCTCTCTAACTAACTCACTCTATCACTCTCACTACCTCACTCTCTCAACATCACTACTCCAATAAATCTATCTCACTACCTCACAACTTCACTCTCTCTATATATATAACTCAATACCTCACTCTCTATATCTCACTACCTCTCACTCTTTTTCTATCTCACTAATTCACTTTCAATATCTCTTTCACTACCTCACTCTCTCTCCAGCTCACTACCTCACAACCTCACTCTGTTTCTATCTCACTACCTCTAACAACACTATCCCTCACGAACTCACTCTTTGACTACCTCACTCTCTCTGTCTCTCACTACCTCACTCTCTATCTACCTCACTCTCTCACTACCTCACTCTCTCTCTCACTACCTCACTCTCTGTACCTCACTACTCAGCTCTATTCATCTCACTACCTCACTCTCTCACTACCCCACTCTATATCTCACTACCTCACAACTTCACTCTCTCTCTAACTCACTACCTCACTCACTCCCTCTCACTACCTCACTCTCTCTCTTTCTATCTCACTAACTCACTTTCACTCTCTCACTACCTCACTCTCTATCTCACTACCTAACATCACTCTGTTTCTATCCCACTACCTCAAAACATCCCTCTCCCTCACTAACTCACTCTTTCACTAACTCACTCTCTCTATCTCACTACCTCACTCACTATCTACCTCACTCTCTCTCGCACTACCTCACTCTCTCTATTTTACTACCTCTCTCTCTCTCTCTCTCTCTCTCTATCTCACTCTCTCTCTCTATCTCACTCTATCTCACTACCTCACTCTCTCTCTGCTAATGCAATAGGTCTCGCATATGCAAGCAAATAAGCTATTGCCAATACAAATGACAATGCCATTTATTTAGGGATACAGAAAAAAATAATAATGAGCAATGCCAATAGCTCTACCTATAATATTGCCGAGACCATTGCATTGTAAATGCTTGTTTTAAATTCCTCTCTTGCCTCGCTCTCGCCTGACGATCCCCCTACTCTTAAAGTACCTGTTGTAAATACAAGAGTAAGCTGGATAAAAGTAATGAAGGCTAGAGCAGTGGCCTCCTGCCCTAAAAACCAGCCTCCAGTGCCCCCAGCCCACAAGGGAAATGCCTGGTGAATAAATGAGCAGTCCAGCCATGATCCTGTCAGCGGGCTCTGCTTACTCTGGAAAGTCCAGGCTTCAGCCTTTATGGTCCTTCAGTGTTATCTCACACGAACTGCAGTGACACTTCCAACCACTCTTAGCAAAAATGCATTTCCACTGTCAGAGTGCTCCCCACGCTACATAAAAATGTGTATTCTTTTGGTCTTGGCCTTTATGAGCCTCCCTCCTAAAGCGAGGCTGCCAAGCATCTTTTATGAACAACAGACACTTAAAAAGCACTCCCAGTAAAATAGCATTTCCCCGTTAGAGTGTTTGCAATACAATATTTAAAACGTCCATGTTTCTCCCTTTCTAACACTCTCCCTCAAGCGAGGGAGACAAGCGTCTCATGCATTGAGAAGGCATCTTCGAATTGTTTCTAGCTAAGTAGCATGAAAAAATCCACGTTGCAGCATTTGTGCACCTCCCTGCTGCATTAAGCAGGCCAAGCATTCTTGGTGAAGGGCAGGCACATATTCAACACTTAAAGCAAAATAGCATTTCCCTGCTAGATTGCTCCGCAATAACCCTAGAAAAAGCTCTGGTTTTGGCTTCGTAACCCCCACCACTTTCTGGAGCGAGATTGTCTAGCCCCAACACAGAATGAAGGCAAAATTATAGTTCCCCTGTTTGAGTGCTCCCCATACAGCATGGATGTGCTCATGCTTATGCCTTTGCCGCCCCCTCCTGGAGCAACGAGATCAATGGTCTTAAAATAAAGCAAGAGCTATTTCAAGCACATCCACCAAAATAGCCTTTTTACCTGTAAGAGTGATGGGGCTGCTACTCAAAACTGACGTCAGTGGAAAAAAATTCAGCCATAAAAATAAGCTGCAGAAGACCCACCCATGTAAACCAGCAGGGTCGATGCACATTTCACATGGCTGCCCTTGTCTGCAAGGGAGTCTCCCTGGTGTGCCTAGGTATATGTTGTTTGAATCTCTTCAGCATGCAGCCCTGAGTCCACCAATAATGAGTGATCGAATGGCTCGCACACAGCTCAAGCAGAGCGTCACAAGGCAAAAACAGGCCCCAACAACATGACATAATACATCTCGTGCCACTAAAATACAGCAGACCGGTGACGTTGAATTGAATTGAAAAGGTTCTTCTATAGCGCATGGCTACTCGAAAGCATCCCAGCGCTTGATAATTGGACAGAAGGAATAGAAATGGAACCTAAGTATACTGAACCAGCTTATCTATATCTTCGGGAACAGAGCTGTTTTTAACTTTTTTCGAAAAGCGAGCAGGCTGGGCTCTTGACGGAGTGGAAGAGGAAGAGCATTCCCAGCCTGGCCGCATTTCGCGAAAAGAGACGGCCCCCTGTTCGGGCTCTGTTGGTCCTAGGGATTATGAGAAGGTTTTGCTGTTTTGAACGAAGGTCCCTAGATGGTATATATGGTCTGACCATATCGTTTAAGATGGGAGGGCCATTCCCATGAAGAGTTTTATGGACCAAACAGAGAGTCTTAAAATGGACCCGCTCCTTTATAGGGAGCCAATGCAAGATCCTAAGTGATGGTGCAGCTGATATACGATGACTGGTACCAGTGAGTAGCCTTGCTGCGGAATTCTGGGCGATCTGAAGTTGTCGGGTGACTGAGATGGGGGCGCCTAGATAGAGTGCGTTCCCATAGTCCAGCCTTGATAGAATAAGAGACTGGACTATGGTTTTCTTAGCGGTTTCGAGTAACTGGGGGAGAATTTTTCGAATTGTTTTGATTAGACCAAAGCAAGTAGCCACTGTCTTTCTTGCCTGGATTTTGAAAGACAATTCCGTGTCAAGCCAGAAGCCGAGGCTTTTTATCTCGGATTTTGGAATGGGCCCAGGCCCCATACAGGAGGGCCACATGATGGTGTTATTAAAAGTGGCCTTCCTTCCAAGCAGCATCAGCTCAGTTTTCCCCCCATTCAACTTCAGGTGGGACGCATCCATCCACTCCGCAACCGCCTCCAGGCAGCTGCAAAGATTAGTCGGAAGGGGTTCCACCCGGTTTAGGGAGACTACTAGCTGAGTGTCGTCAGCATAGCTTATCAGCTGGATTCCAAAGGGGGCTACAACCTCTGCTAGAGGTGCCATGTACACATTAAACAGTGTGGGGCTAGGGGAAGAACCCTGTGGTACCCCACACTGCAATGGCACAGGGAGGGAGCAGTTGGTTTCCGAGAAAACCTTAAAGACTCTGTCACTAAGAAAGGACCGGAGCCATTCAAGGGCCTTGCCTGTGGCTCCGATCCTCTCAAGGCGAGCTAGAAGGACACAGTGGTTAACCGTGTCAAAGGCGGCGCTGAGGTCCAGGAGGATAATGGCCGCGCTGCCACCTGCGTCCAAAATCCTCCTGGAGGCCTCGACCACTCTCAGCAAGGCTGTCTCGGTTCCCTGTCCTTTCCGGAATCCTGTTTGAGTGGGGTGTAGCAAATCATAGGTCTCCAAATACGATGCTAGCTGTTTATTCACCCACTTTTCGGTAAGCTTACTGATGCCAGGAAGGAGGGAGATTGGGCGATAGTTGGAGAAATCATCAGGATTGAGGTTTGGTTTTTTCAGCAGGGCCTTTACCATGGATAGCTTCCAATCTTGTGGTACTATACCAGATTCCAGTGAGGTGTTAACAAAATTAATGATGTGTTTGCTAGCATAGGGTAGGGCCCGTTTCAAGATGGTCATGGGTGCAGGGTCAAGTGGGGAACCGCTTTTTATGGAGTTGAAAAGAGAGGGAAAGAGTTCATCGTTGAGCGGATGGAAGAATGCAAGACGCGGTGGGATAGAGTTAGTAACATCCATCAGCGGAGGGTTGGATTTGGTTATGGGAAGGGGAGGAAGAGAGAAGAGAATTTTTTCAATTTTTGTGGCAAAGAAGCTTGCTAGTTCATTGCAGCGAGCGCCAGATTCCTCTGGTGATAATTCAGAGGAAGGTGGATCAGGGGCTTTTACCAGAGTTTTTACTATTCTGAACATCTCTCTAGGGGCATTGGTGGATTTTTCGATTTTTTTTTCAGCGTAAAAGGTGGATTTGGCTGTGTTGAGGGCAGATTTATATCTCTTTATGGTAGATCTATATTTAATTTTATTCTCCTCGTCAAAGTATTTTCGCCATAGCCTTTCGTCTCGTTTACATTCCTGCTTAAGGTACCTTAGGTCTGAGTTGAACCAGGGCTGTTTATTGGGGCTTTTTTTGTTTATAATACTTTTTTTTGGGAGCACACTATCCAATGATTGCTCAATCCATCGATTAAAGTCTGTATTAGCCCTCTCGATATTCTGATTGGCTAAAGGTTCGTTCTGCTTCAATGATTCTATCCAGTCGCTAGGTTCTAATTTTGTCCAGCGCCTACTTAAGATTTTATGAGAGGATTTTATAGAGCTGGGTCTGATTATTTTCCATGAAAAAGAAATGACCGGTCTGCTGCTGTCCCTGGGAGAACGACGTGGGATTCCTGTGCTCCGCCTGCGCTCTGATAGCGCTTGTCACTCTGTGTGGGCTCTGCTGTGGTGGGGAAAAGGACGTGATTTGCACCAGGCGCCGAGGGACTGCGAGGTCCAGCAGGCTCTTTGCCTCACAGCTGCTGCCTCTTCCCTCGGCGCTCCGCCCCCCGCCTGGACAATAGATAAACTTATCGCGGCCCCCGCTCCGCGGGTGCCACTCACGGTCTGCTGCTGTCCCTGGGAGAACGACGTGGGATTCCTGTGCTCCGCCTGCGCTCTGATAGCGCTTGTCACTCTGTGTGGGCTCTGCTGTGGTGGGGAAAAGGACGTGATTTGCACCAGGCGCCGAGGAACTGCGAGGTCCAGCAGGCTCTTTGCCTCACAGCTGCTGCCTCTTCCCTCGGCGCTCCGCCCCCCGCATGGACAATAGATAAACTTATCGCGGCCCCCGCTCCGCGGGTGCTGCTCACGGTCTGCTGCTGTCCCTGGGAGAACGACGTGGGATTCCTGTGCTCCGCCTGCGCTCTGATAGCGCTTGTCACTCTGTGTGGGCTCTGCTGTGGTGGGGAAAAGGACGTGATTTGCACCAGGCGCCGAGGGACTGCGAGGTCCAGCAGGCTCTTTGCCTCACAGCTGCTGCCTCTTCCCTCGGCGCTCCGCCCCCCGCCTGGACAATAGATAAACTTATCGCGGCCCCCGCTCTGCGGGAGCCGCTCACGGTCTGCTGCTGTCCCTGGGAGAACGACGTGGGATTCCTGTGCTCCGCCTGCGCTCTGATAGCGCTTGTCACTCTGTGTGGGCTCTGCTGTGGTGGGGAAAAGGACGTGATTTGCACCAGGCGCCGAGGGACTGCGAGGTCCAGCAGGCTCTTTGCCTCACAGCTGCTGCCTCTTCCCTCGGCGCTCCGCCCCCCGCCTGCAGTGAATAAATCGCGATCCACATCCCGCGACGCGGGACGCGCGCGGGATATAGCCCGGGGCGAAGCCCGGGCAAAGGGCGGGCCCTCTGTGGCCCTCCGAGGCCTGAGGAGGCCGGGACGGGCCACCCCACTTGGTTCCATCACAGAGGGAGGTATCGTGCTTTAATATTTTTCGTTATTTTATTTGGCATTTCTCTAAACTATTAACAACTCGATGTCCATATGGGAGGACCTCAACGCCCTGTGCGGTACTAAGTACGCCCCTGATCTTATAGCCTCCCCAACTGTGGATTCTTTTTGTCTTAAGGCAACTGGTCCCGATGATAAAGGTCATATCCAAGTAAATGCCGCGCCCCTGGGTTCCTACAATAGATGGAAGCATGACATCGAAACTAACTTTGGAAACAATACAAACATACCATCACTTGCTAATCCAATAGCATTCATTGAGGACCCGGCCGCGGACAAACCAGAGGACCCCCTTCTGTCTCTCAACACGACTTTATTGGCCAAAATAGAGCAACTGCTGGTTGCTACCATCTCTCCCTTGGTCACAAAAATGAATGATTTAGGGGAAAGGCTGACCAATATTGAGTCAGTAATAAGAAAGCTCCCACTATGGCCACATGCGTCTGTCCTAACCCTACCACCACCCCCGAAACGTATAAATCCGGCAATGGGGCCATCCAAATACAGCCATCACGCACACGTATTCAAATAGGCCCCAAAGTATTTGTCAAACCTGCATCAAAAACCCATACAGTGGCTAGATCCGCCTTGACAAGAATGCCACATATCAACCTGCCCCCTGAGGCCGCCCCGTATGTGTCTGTCCTCTCTGGGGTCCCTGCCCTCACCCAGGGAACACGCGAATCCCAGCAGGATTTGCTAAATAAGGCCATCTATTGGCTAAAAAAGAATAGACTGTTGCCGCCGGGGCTAGACGGGGGTATCTTGGGTGTTAGGAGGGTGGGATGGTTAGGGACGCTGCCCAAATGCATTGCTGGGGATCTGGTACTCATTAAATTTAAAAACACCAATGTTGCCCCCTTTTTACGAGTTTGTACCCCCAATGAAAGTGAAAGACAAGGCACAATTCGCATTTGGGATTTATATGATTTTTACCCGCGCTCCCCTCACATTACATAGGACAAACTCTTAAAATTTTTAATGGTAACTGAATTTCGCACAATAATTGTTGAATGATGGTTTTTTTTTTTTATTGTCTCTATGAAACATCGTGTCTATGAAATGAAATGTCTATGGTTTTTTTGTTAGTATTTTTGTATTGTCGATGCTTTCATGATTTTTAATTTAAAAATCGAATAAAGCTTATTTGAACTTGAACTTGAAATGACCATATGGTCTGACCAAGGGATTGGATACGGTTCAGCTGTGGACAGTTCTGCAACGTTGGAAAATATAGGATCTAAGAGATTCCCTTTGGAGTGAGTAGGATGCCGAACAATCAGATTAAGTTGGCAGGTGGCTAAGTCTTTGGTTAATTCCAGTGCGATGGTATCCAAAGGATTGTTAAAATGGAGGTTCATGTCTCCTAACACTATAAAATTAGAGACCTTACTGGCTAATTCCAGGGTGGTTTCAATTAACCCTTCTATAAATTGACCTATCGGGCCAGGTTGACGATAGATTAAGAGACCGGAGAGTGATAGTTCTGAAGATTGTGCAATGGAGAATTGTGTACTCTCGCAGTCTGGAATGGTGCTGTCGATCAAACGACAGACTAAGTGTTCCCTATATAGAATGGTGATCCCTCCACCAACCTTAGGTCCTCGGTCCCTATGTTGGATCAAATATCCAGATGGTAGGGCTCGGACAATATCGGGACCGGACGACGATCCGAGCCACGTTTCTGTTAGAAAGAGAATGTCCAAGTTCAAGTTTTCAATTTTTAGAGCGATTTCAGTGGCATGCTTTGGTAAAGAACGGCAATTAACCAATGCCATCTTTAGAACAACCTCTACTTTACTATTTTTAATGCTTTGTATGGTGTTGATGGTAGCCTCAGTTGCCCTAAAGGAACAATGTTTGCAGGAGAGGCAGCCGAATCCAATGTCAACCGAGTGGCTGCAGTGGGATGGAAGTACCCCTTTAAGCGAAAGGAGTGTAGAGCGGGAGCATGATAGGGGGCATGGTGATGATATATCAGGGGTCCTGGCCCGAGGACCCGACTGGGCGCGAACGGGCGCAAATGGGCAGGACTCTGGCACGACTCCAGCAGAGGTCCGGCGCGTCCGCAGTACGCGTCCGCTGCGAGGAGTCATGACCGTTCTTTTTATAGCGCTGCTAGAGCGCGCGATTCGCTTGGCCCACGCCCAATATGGCCGCCAAGATCGAATCCCAGCCCTCGGCGTCGATGCTCAGCCAAGGGCGGTCCGGGGTAGGGGAGATCACAGAGCGCTTAGGAGCGCTGAAGGGGTCTCTAATCTGAAGCGCTTTTTAGTCAAGCACTATCGAGCACACTAGAGAAATGCACAGTTTAAAAGTGCTTTTTAGTCAAGCACAAACAACAAGCAAAGTAAAAACACAAATTCTAGGGTGCCAAGCAAAGTGAGAGAAAGAGACCTCCCGGCTTTCCGCCTCAGGAGGGAAAGGGGTCCTTCTGTTGACACCAATTGTAATCAACATTCCACTGAGGCAGTGGAGGATGGGTGGCTAGAGAAAATACACGAATGGCTGAAGAAAGCTGACACTAGCCCCCATGTATGTATTGATGCGGTTTGAGATGTTGCAGACGGGAAACACCAATGATATCGATGGAAATACATCGCGGTGCTATTGCACCGCGACGTTTACATCGCATTGTTGTTGCCATCGCAGCATTTTGCTGCGCATCCATACACCCATCCATGCATCCATCCACCCATCCATGCACCCATTCATGCACACCCATTCATGCACACCCATCCACCCATCCACCCATCCATCCATGCATCCATCCATCCACCCATGCACGCATCCATCCATCCACCCATCCATGCATCCATCCATCCACGCATCCATCCATCCACCCATCCATGCATCCATCCACCCACCCATCCATGCATCCATCCATCCACCCATTCATGCATCCATCCATACACCCATCCATGCACACCCATCCATCACCCACCCATGCTCCATCCATACACCCATCCATGCATCCATCCATGCACCCATCCATGCATCCATCCATGCACCCATCCATGATCCATCCATCCACCCATCCACCCATCCATGCATCCATCCATACACCCATCCATGCATCCATCCATACACCCACCCATCCATCCATCCACCCATCCATGCATCCATCCACCCATCCACACATCCATCCATCCATCCACCCATCCATGCATCCATCCACACATCCATGCATCCATCCATCCACCCATCCATCCATCCTCCCATCCATGCATCCATCCACCCACCCATCCATCCATCCACCCATCCATCCATGCATCCACCCATTCATGCATCCACCCATCCATGCATCCATCCATACACCCATCCATGCACACCCATCCATCACCCACCCATGCACACCCATCCATCCATGCACCCATGCATCCATCCATGCATCCACCCACCCATGCATACACCCGTGCATCCATCTATCTGCCATGCATGCATCCATCCATCCATCCACCCATCCATGCATCCATCCTTACAGGCATCCATGCATGCATCCAGTAATACAGTAATAAAAATGTAATTTAGCGCTGGCAATTTCATTTCGCCGAGTTGATAGGAGGCTCGAACCCTTGTTGACCACACCTAAGTCGGCACACCTACCCGCTAGGCCACATCCTCTTACTGTCGATGCGGCCATTGTAAGCTATATTTGTTAGTCCTTTTTCCGCAAAAGAATTTATTTATTCTGTCCGCATTTTTGCAAAAGCTTAATTCATTATAATTTTTTTTCCCAATTTTCAAAAGCTTAATTCATTATAAAGTTTTTTTCCAATTTTACATTATAACGTTCATTTCCCATTTTTACGTTTCATCTTCCGTTTCCGTTGTATCAATTATGAAGGTCATTTCCCATTTAAAGTTTCATCTTCCGTCCCCATTTTACATTTTAAAGTTCATTTTACATTATAACGTTCATTTCCCATTGTACGTGTCATCCTTCGTTTCCGTTTCCGCTTCCGTTGTATCCATTCTGAAGGTCATTTCCCATTTTACCTTTAATCTTTTTCTGAAGGTCATTTCCCATTTTACCTTTAATCTTCCGTTTCCGTTTACATTAAAACGTTCCGAATTATGCGGAGTAATGGCATTTTAACATCGCATGCGTTGTAATTGCATGCGATGTTAATGCCATCGTTCCGTTGTAGCCATCGCAGCAAAATGCTGCGATGGCAACGACAATGCGATGTAAACGTCGCGGTGCAATAGCACCGCGATGTATTTCCATCTATGTCATTGATGTTTCCCATCTGTCCTGGATGATCTTGATATTCCACGGAGTTGTAATGGAGACAGCGGTCTCCGTCCTAAATCCAAGTTTGTACCGACAGATTCTTACCATCAAAATATAGACACCTTTTTTGATAAGGTAACCATGGATTTATATAACTTGGATATTCCCAATAAGTACGCTCCTAAAACCACCCACAATATCACGGCATCAGAGAGACTGGCTCTTAAATCACTAAACAATGACAAAAGTATAGTGATAAGAGAGGCAGATAAAGGTGGGAATATTGTCGTCATGAACCACATGGACTATATGAAGGACATTGAAAGACAGCTTAATAATCACATTTTTTATAGGGAGATTAATAATAATCCAATCCCGACAAGTACCACCAAGATCAATGCTCAGCTTATTGAAAGGAGAGAAACTGTACTACTTAGTGAAAATGAATACAGATTTCTGAAGGTGGATAGTCCGTCCTTCCCTTGTATATATGTACTGCCAAAAGTACATAAGGGGGTGACTTCCCCCCCGGAAGACCTATAATATCAGGAGTAGGGTCTCCTACAGAAAAACTCTCCCAATTTGTTGATCAAAAGCTCCAAACATTTGTACCCAATTTACCATCATTCGTCAAGGATAGTAAGGATATCCTGATAAAGTTCCGGGACTTCGAGTGGTCTGACGAACTAATGTTCGTGACACTTGACATTGAAAGTCTTTATACTTCCATCAATATGGAATATGGCATCAGAGCGATACGCTCCTTCTTGGACAGAAATGATGCTAGTTTATATGAATACAACGAGATGATCATTTCTATGATTGAGATTATCTTAACTAACAATTTTTTCCTTTTTGATAAACGATGGTATCAACAAATACACGGAACTGCGATGGGCTCCAAGTTTGCTCCCTTTTATGCCTGCCTCTTCATGGGGTGGTTTGAGAGAGAGCATGCTTGGGGACGTGGTGCCTCCCCTTGGACCAACAACATCGTGTACTGGGGGAGGTACATAGATGACGTGATGTGTCTGTGGTCTGGTACTATAGAACAACTGGACCAATATGTTGCCTTCCTTAATAGTAACACCTTTAAAATAAGGTTTACTATGACGCACCACAGAGAGCATATCAATTTCCTTGACATACAGTTCTATGTCAAGGATGGC
This sequence comes from Lissotriton vulgaris, assembly GCF_964263255.1. NCBI lineage: Eukaryota > Metazoa > Chordata > Amphibia > Caudata > Salamandridae > Lissotriton > Lissotriton vulgaris. The sequence continues at coordinate 659,656 of NW_028255380.1, forward strand.
CAAATAAACAGCACCTTGTATAGAAAGGAAACTGCGTGTAACTCAGTACTACACGCCACGAGTGCACATCCCCCCTCAGTTAAAAACAACATTCCGTTCGGGGAGATGGTGAAAGTCCGACGGAATTGTAGCGAAGAAGAGACATTTACTGCTAACATAAAAGATACTGTCAGCAGATTCGCAAAGAGGGGATATGACAAAGCTGTACTCGATAGAGCAGAATATAGAATCCATCAAGTAAACAGGAGCAAAACACTAAAGGACAGCAAAATGAGGGAGACCAAACACTCAGGAGTCAGATTTGTGACCCAATATACTACTCACAGTGGCGCCATTTTTAACATCTTGCGTAAGCATTGGCACCTTCTACAGGGAATCACGGGCTTAAAGGAATATATTGAGAATACGCCCTCTGTAACATGCAGGAGAGGAGTATCCTTGAGAAACACATTATGTCCCAGTTACATTACTACTCCCAAACCCAGCCTGATGTGGTTACCTGAAAAGCCAAGAGGCTTTTTTACGTGTGGCATGTGTAATGTATGCCCCATGGGCAGAAACAAGACTTTAGAATTTAGTTACAACTCAGGCAGAAGTTACAGGATAGACCATTTCATCAATTGTAACACCACACATGTGGTATACATACTTGGCTGCAAATGGGAAAGATCTACGTAGGAAGTACAGTCCGTGCCTTGAAACTAAGGATACAAGAGCACAAACGGGCCATCAGAACAAAGGACATCAGATACCCCATAACCAACCATTATACAATTGAACACCCAGGTGACCTTGATTTTTGGTTTCATGCTATAGACCATACTCCTGTGCCAAAAAGGGGTGGTAACAGGGAATTATTGTTACGACAAAAGGAGGCACGATGGATTTGTCGTCTAAGGGCTACAAGTTTTGGGCACAATACGGATGGGGAGAGGCACTATTTCCTGTAGGAAGTTTCTGATTATTGTTGTGACCACTGGGCTCAGTGCAACTTGACATGGGATTGTGTTCTTTGATAATTTGAACTGTTTGTATATCCCATGTCACTTGTTTCTTTTGATTATGTTTCATATATGACTACTTTTTGGATTACTAGTCACCATCATATTAGCGTATTATGGACCACATGATCACCACTTCAAGGAGTTAACAAATGATTAACTTGTACTATTTTGAGACACTGTTAAACGTCTGATAAATGTAGCCAAGTAATTCTAATGGTTCACATATTAAATGAACAGCCAATTAGTTAAATCCGGGTTAGACAATTGACTTATATTGTTTAACATGCACTATGATTTTAAAATGATGTATTAATATTGACTACGAAGCTTGTATATGATGGACAATTTTTTCAATCATTAATATGCGTATCTTGACATCCACAAGGATTGTCTCCTGAGTAGGGACGTATCAAATACACTCTGTTAAGTCTTTTTTATAATTATGATTATATCGTGCTTGTCTTTCCACTTTTTCTGCACTTTTTATCTCTCTGGTCTTAACATTTTTTTGGGGATTTTTCTTTTCTTTCCTTCCTAGCATTACATTATGGGGAGTCTTGCCGAATGTACTTTATTTGAACCGGTCCTTACTGTACTGGGATAGAGGGATGATATGTCATATTACTGTATCAAGTGAGATATGTCTTTTCAGATTATAACCTTTTGGGATAAGTTTTTTGCTGATTTTCTCGATGTTTTATATTATTCACCTACTTGTGCTTAGTTGATTCCTTGTTTAAAGATGGCCACACAGTCAGTAATATATCTTGGTGGAGGTATGCGATTGGCTTTATTTGTACAATACATGGACTTGTCATATGGTTGTAAGCGACGTTTACATTATAGCGATATTATCCCACTCTATTTCTACTATACATAGATCCTTTATATAATTACAAGTGATCTTTAAATTATTGTATTATTTTATGATCTAAATTGATGAGTATTTTTTTCGTTTGGTTTAAAAAGATTGCTGTATCAATTAACCTTTTTATAGGTGTATCACTAATGGTCCTTCACTCCTTATCTCCCTTTTTCTCTTTCGTGACATAGCCCTTGGAATTATGTAGAGACCAAGCCCGTACGGGCTGTTTTTCTTATGTCTTGGCAGATAATACTATACACGCTAAGATGGCTGCCGTTTTCACATCGATCGAACATGTGACTACTCACACGTCATGGTGGGAGGTACACGGAAGTCCGGGAATCCTTTGTTTGGCGCGCTTGTTAGGGTATTTAAATCAAGCTACAACCAGGATGCGGTTCCGTGAATTTTACACTTTTCTCGATACTCAAGAGAATCTATGAGTTTCAGGCGAAATGGAAAGACCGCTGTTTTACTAATTATGTTGATTCTAGTGATTAATGACTGCTTGCCGGAACTGTGCCCCTTGCTGTTTTTTGCAATTCTTGTTTGATATAATTTTTCACAATCCGGAGGGTACCTATACACGGCATACCTTCCTTATATTTGACGTGTTTGGGCTTTTACATGTCCCTGTTATGCGGTTCCTTTGACAATGTGTTTTTTTTTAATACTCATGCACTGTTTTTTCTAGTAGCCATGGCATGAATATACGAGCTAGCGGATATGGTCGGGGGGACAATGTAGTTTTTTGTTAATTCCCCTGGCGGTTTATCTACTTTCAATAATAAAGAGGTGGCATGAGCATACGATGCCTTAGTGGACAGTAGGGCTTGTTACTGACAAATGATTTTATCGTTCAACAACTCCTTGGCAAGTCCCCATTTTTATAACAATGCGCATTATCTTGTTTTGTTGCCCCGTTATATTTCAGTGATTACCTCACATTTAGGACTCGTTCGCTAGTTCTCCCTGTAACTGTGCCTATTGATTTATGTCCTTCCCCCCCCCCCCCTCCCTCTTTCTCTTCTCATTTTTTCTTATGGTAGTGGGGGCGGACGGTATTTGTGGTGGGATCCTTACCACTTTATCTACATTTGGTACACTTAGGACTTGTTCGCTAGTTCTCCCTGTAACTGTGCCTATTGATTTATGTCCTTTTCCCCCTCCCCCTCCCTCTTTCTCTTTTTTCTTATGGTAGTGTGGGCGGCCGGTATTTGTGGTCGGACCCTTATCACTTTATGTACATTGCGGGGACCTATACCGCCATACTAGTAAGGTAAGGCACTTTTTCTTGCTTTGAGTTTAACATCATTTTTAGAGCGGTTCATCCAACACGATGTGTGAATACCGATCTAGGACCACTTTAGGGTCGTACTGCCCGCATTCAAAACCAGAATATGTGGAGGCTTTTTTGTAGTATCGATGCCCCATACTTAAGAAGTGTATATATATCATCAGGATACCTTCTTGGGGCGCTTATCTCTATGATGTCGAGATTGTCGGTATTCCTTGTGTTAACGGTTTCCTCGCTTTTCTTTTCCTTTCTCCTCTTGCTTTACACTTTGACATAGAACGGGCAACTAGTATACCTGTCGGACCCTTGGACCTTTGTACTTTGAGGTAAGATGGCCTTTATTGATTGGATTTATGACTAGATTTTAATTGCCCAATGGGATTACACTAAATCAAGTGTTAGGTACTGTTGGAGTTGGTATCAACCAGAACCTATACTATGGACGCAATATGATTTTTTTACTTTTTACTTTTTGCTTTCTTTAGACTGGGAAACCATGATATAGGTCCTCAATTGGTTGTTTATCTGGAAAGTCGGATTGGAATTCGTGTCACTATACACCGCCTCCAGCGTTACCTTTTTGGTAGAGCAAGATTATTGGATCATTGGAGTTTACAGCACATTTAGAGGTGAGGTGTGAGTACAACCTTTCTGTTCCTGTTTCCGGATATATTGCCCCGTATATCAGGATTGGGGATAAGGGTCGTTTTATTGTCTAAATCACTATTCGTATTTAGTTAAAAATATTGTTCATGAAGCTAAGGTTTTCATGGGCGATCTTCGAGATAAAAGTTTCACGCATTTACCAGACAATGGTCATCCATTGCTCCTCCACCCTCCTCCCACTGAAGGCGGCCTGGGAGGTAGACATTGGTCAGCTGGATGAAGATGATTGGCGAGAGGCCTTGGAATCCCTGAGGGGCGCGGCCATCGCCATCAGATTTCGACTCATACAATTTAAAATTCTGCACAGGGCCTACTATACTCGTGAGCGTCTGTGGAAGGCGGGACTGATAGAGTCCCCGGACTGTCTGCTATGTGGAGTGGAGATGGGTACGTTGCTCCACACAATGTGGTCGTGTCCTAGGCTGGTTGGCTTCTGGAGGGGTGTGTGGGACTGCCTGTGGGAGGTGCTGGGCTGGACCCTCCCTCGTACCCACCGTCTGGGTCTGCTGCATATTTTAGAGGGGGTTGGTGGCAATATCTACAAGAGACACCTGCTCCTCCTGGGGCTGGTGGTGGCCAAGAGAGACCTAGCCCGAGTATGGAAGGATGTGAGACCCCCCCCCCTGAGTGCGTGGAAGGCTGGCATAGACTTCTGCATGGGTCTGGAACAGCCGATCTTTGAAGCCCGGGGGTGCCCCCGTAAGCACTTTAAGATATGGAAGAGATGGGCGGACTACAGGGGCTTGTCACTAGACCCCCCGGCAGAACCAGAGGAAGATCTTTAACTCCTTGTGGCCGGACGGCCCCGTTCCCCCACACATACACTTGCCACTTTAGGAATTTTCATCGACACCGTATATACACACATGCATAGGGTTAGGGTGGGATCCAGGGGAGGGCTCCGGGAGTTGGGGAGAGTGGGTAATTTGATGATAAAGACGGAGATGATCTTTTCTTGTATCCTTGTGTTGTAATGATTTTCGACTGATTACTCAATTCTATTTTTCTGATTGTACCGGAATGCTTGATGGTGCCATCCTGATTGTGGGGGTCCATCCTATTACATATGCTCATCTTTATCAATAAACTTGTTGTGAAAAAAAAATATTGTTCATGTGTAGATTTTTTCCTCCCCTTCTTTTTCTTCCTAATCTCTCCTTTTTTCTTGTTTACTTATATTTTCTTTTCACTCCCTCTTTCGTTATTTTTATCAGGCTTGTAACTGTACTCCACATAAACAGATCATGTATAATAATTCGAATTTAAGATGTACGAGACAATTAGTGTGTTGTGTGAGATTCTTGAGCCAAATGAACATATTGCCCAATAGATTAAATTTGTTAATGATACTGCATATATTTATTTGTCCCCAGTTATGAGCTGCTCATGCACAATTTAGGTGTGTAACATATTTGTGTGTTCCCCCCCTGTTTTTAATGATTATTTGTTTAAACACATATCTTTTTTAACTGTATTTTTATGGCTTTTTTCACGCGAATACTGAATGTATGTTTCATTTTTGTATTCTTTCAGCCCTGACGAAGTTCATGCGAACAAAACGCGTTGGCTGAAGTTTTAACCTGAAAAAATAATAAAGACTTTTTTTAACACTATCTCGGAGCTTGCGAGCACTCTGTTCTGTGCACCGTCTTGTTGTACATAAAGATACTTAACTAAATACAGCTGAAGTGTGGATGAACGAGACGGTCATCCGAATCCACTAATAGAGTAGTTCAAAATGCAAAAGGATTACTTTTGGAGTTGGTCCAATCTCCAAGAGAGTAGCGCTCAACGACGCGTATTCAGCCTTGTTCAGAATACATCTACAGAAATAAGAACACACAAAGTAAAAAACTAAGTAGTGACTTAGGGGGGGAAAATGCCACCCAAAGGAAACAACTGGGGGATCGGAAAATGTATAGAGACAACGGGCATCTCTACAGGTGTGACGTGTAGGATAGCCAGTCAATGAACATTTAAATGCTCAGTATCACATGGTCCAAAAATTAAACGGATGCCAGGAAGTTAAAAAGAGGCATCACAGAGATATGCAGCGCTAAGCTAGTTGGAAACGCGGGGTGAGGACACATCCCTATTAATTTATACCTATATGCAAAAGAACAGTATGAGTCAAGACATGGGTAGTCATACCGCTGGGAAAGGTAAATAATGTGAAAAAACATCGCAAGATTTATAAGTGTCTTCAAGTTAGTCAGTAGGAGGCACAATTGAGCAAAGTTGCTTACAGGTCTTAGTCACCTTTAAGAAATGGGGAGACGTAAACCCACACCGCCCCGGAAGGAAACACAGTAAAGCATATACTATAGGGTAGGGGCCATTAAATGGAGATGTATAATGAAAATACAAATAAAAACACAGCGATTCTGACAGCGTTGAGGCTGACTCTAAGTGAAGCCCCTGTCAAATGAGTGCAATGCAAGCGTGACTTACCCAAAATGAGATATAGAGCGCGGCGGCCATAGTTGTCCTGCGGCGTGCGGGGAACGGAACTCCCGTCGTGTGCTAAATCAGCTGAGCATCCAGGGCGGCATTCAGCGTGTTTAAATAGGGAAGAAATAAGACACAACAGCCATTCAAATCGAGTGGGTCGGGCTCCTCCCTATGAGTCAGAGCACAATAATAGAAAGAGGACTGCACTCCGCATTTAGATGGAAGGAAATCCACGGTGGCCATGTTGGACAGGGGAGGAGGTGATAAACAAAACGGGGAAAAAAACATAATACGTCAGTTTAAAGAAGAACTGATGAGGAAGCAATGATAGATAATCAAAGTACTACATCAGTACAACATGATATAAACCGAAGATTTAGATGGGAAGATGGGGAAGAGATAATTCTCGTCTGCATAAGTGAACAAACATCACACGGGGGAATAAAAGACAAATTCATTCATATACAGAATTGGAAGTCCAGTGTAAATGAAACAACTAATGATACAGACAAAATCGATCCAGTAGGTCTGGGGACCTAGGGAAAACTGAATCAATGTCAGGTATAGATCTATTATAAGATCGCATTCTCCCATGGACAGACTTTGTTTAGTCCTTTCTCTTGCGAGTTAAGAAGAAAGATCCAAAAGACTTCTCTCTTCCTTCTGGTGGCAGTCAGATCACACGGGGGAATAAAAGACAAATTCATTCATATACAGAATTGGAAGTCCAGTGTAAATGAAACAACTAATGATACAGACAAAATCGATCCAGTAGGTCTGGGGCCCTAGGGAAAACTGAATCAATGTCAGGTATAGATCTATTATAAGATCGCATTCTCCTATGGACAGACTTTGTTTAGTCCTTTCTCTTGCGAGTTAAGAAGAAAGATCCAAAAGACTTCTCTCTTCCTTCTGGTGGCAGTCAGATCCCTTCCTGCCTGTGATTGCACTTTCTCCAGAATTGACCATCTAAGATTGTTCGCTACATGGGCTGCCTCCAACCAATGATTGACCGGGGGGCAGAGTGTTTCTTAAGTCTGATGTTTGATTTATGTTCTTCAATTCTCTTTCTACATTCTCTGCCAGGTTTGCCAAAGTAGGCTAGTTTATAAGGACAGAGAATGACATATATAACGTTCGATGAACGACAGTTGGTCATTTCAGAGAGAAATACAGTTTGTTTGTTCACTCGAATGTTATCACTTACTATGCCATTAGGACACAGATAAAGAGGACCTTGGGAAAATGAGGAGAATATGTGATGACCTATATGCCACAGCAGATGGTCTGGTACTACAGGGGTCTCGCATCATAATCCCTGAAAATCTACAAGCCCGTTTGACGACCCTCGCCCATGGAGGCCATTAAGGGACTGTTCAAATGACGTCTCGGATGCGAGAGAAAATCTGGTTCCTGGGGCTGGAAGACTTTGATGTGGATGACGTTGTACGCCGATGTCCATCCTCCCAGTTAACAAGTACTCAAGAACCTCCAGCACCCATCATCACCAAGGAGCCATGCACCACCACCTGCTCCCAGCCTAGACTTTGGAAGCTTCCCAGACAGAAGGATCACAGCAGTGACATCACCCTTTCGGAAGGGACAGAAGCTGACTGGGGTGGCCTGAACCCACAACCTGACTCAGAAGGATCTTTCTCTGCTATCTCTCAGGTTGAGTCACCAGAGGGCAGTGATGGCATGGACACCAACCCTCAGCAAGATTTGAGTGATAGGGTTGGTAAGTCGCTCCCACCCTCAGCGTTAAAACTTGAGTCCAAATCCACCACTGAGTCACAGACTGAGGGACTTTGCTTGCTGAACATTCAGGCGCAGGTAAAAGCCAAGTTGGGAAAGGATGTAATGACCTCAGCACCGTGAGAGTGGTGCTAAAGTGAACTGGAAGCTGCACCTTGTAACACCCTCTGGCCAGAGGCTATAAATAAAGGGGGCGAATACTTCCTGGGGTCTTCCACCCAAAGTAATTAGCTGAGCATGTGTCTCCATCATTGCGGCTGCGGCGCATGACACCCACACATTGATGAACAACTCCACAGGTACTAGAAAATGATATGGCAGGGAATGGGATAAATCAGTCCGAATTGTACTGGACCTTTTAATTAAATATCTAGTTTGGACCTTAACGTTTGGGCAAGCCTCTTACCAAAGGCACACAGGTCCTTTGCATTACCTTGCATTGAGTTTTGCCTAGGTGTGACTATGGCATTTGGTAACTTATGTCAAAACGTGTTTGTTACTTTTTCTATTGTTGCTACTTTTTCAGGATGAATCCCATTTTCTTCATCACCTGAGCAAACTTGTAATTTGTAAAGTATGGAGCTTCCTTCTAGTTTTAATGGATGTTAGGGTGCTCAAGCCACCCTCTTGTTTGAATGGCTGTTAGGGGATTCCATGGCCCTCCTGTGTTGTTTATGCCTGTTACATTGGCTCTCCACAGTGTTTGATTGTTAAATCATAGTTGCCTCAGAATATGGCTCTGCAAACTGTATTTGAACTTCAGAGACGCATCTCCTGGCTTAGGATTCAAGATCACTGGCTAACAATTGTTAAATGGATCCTCTTTGAGGAGCTTTACTTTACTTATTGCATGTCCTATCAGGTCAGTCCTAGTTATCTTCAAGACACGTTTCAGAACTGCCATTCAACTTGGCTAGTCTGCTATTCCCTCGTCGCTATACTTAATGGGCCCGATCCACAGAACTAACTTAAGACAAAATCCTAAACTTACTATTTTTGGTATTCACAGAAGTTAGGATTTTGTCTTAAGTTTGTCTTAAGACAGACTTAATACAAAATCCTAACTTCTGTGAATACCAAAAGTAGTAAGTTTAGGATTTTGTCCTAAGTTAGTTCTGTGAATCGGGCCCCTTGTTCCCCGCTATAAAAAAGAATATTCTGGATGGCACACTTTTGCCGTGCACACAGCCATGGAGTAGAATGTTCCTCTCCTTTCACTTAGGTTGATCTCCATCCGAGTTTCAGGAAAGCATTGAATACGCTTCCTTTTCAATAGGGCTTTTCTACTGGCAGTTCTTTCATCTTATTCCACATCCCTCTGCCACCAAGATACCTAGCTGGCTAACAGATGCCCTCGAAAAACATTTTAACATTCCATTTCACATATTTGAAATTTGGACACAGAAGGCAGTGCAATATACTGTTTCAACAGACAGTGTCAGGGCTTTTCCTAAAAATAAATGTTTCATACACAAGATCGGGGTAATGTGAGTTTCTAAGAATGGCAACCTTAGAATTTGAATTGGAAATCATACCTTTGCGAGACATGGTTCAAAGTCAAAACCATAAGGGTTTATTAAGATTTTAGAATCATTACAAAAGGCAAAAATAGTTAATTAGACTCAAAGCAACACAAATAATAAATCACAATGTGTAAAATGAGAGGATTCGCATAGATTTAACCTCTGAGCAAAATATCAGCTAGAACCAAAGTATACTTCAGAAAATAGTCTAACATAGAATCTGCCAAGAGAAGTGAGGAAAATTATTAAATCAATGGACAGACACATGTGAAGTCTGTTCTCTGAACCGTCTTCTATGGTGTCCTCCAGCGGATCGACAGATGCTGGTCCTGGTGCTGACCTTAGTGGAACCTTCTGAAACTGGGACACGTTACGTGTTACACACACTGTGCCTTTCTGAGCAGTCACTTTCGTCCAATTGATCTTGGTGATGACCCATGGGTCGAGTTCAAAAAGCATTCTGAACAAACAAATTGAGGTTAAATTAAACTGGACTGAGGTATAGAAAATATGATTGATTTGTCTCCAGACATTACACCAAAAATGTAGTGTATGGGGGCATAAGAACAACATATGTTTGAGGTCGCTAAGCAAACTGGAGCATTACCAACAAGAAGCCTCAGAGTTTGAGGAGAAAGTGGGGTAAAGCGAAGTCCTTACTTACAAATAACAAATAATGTCTGAGTGAGAGTAGGAATTCTAGGTGTTTTGTGACGTTCAAGCCATAGATTGTTCCAAAAGGAGGTAGGCAGCAAGCATCGTACGTCAGCCTCCCATAGTAGTTCTATAAAACATTTGGGTCTAAAAGGAGGTATTGCCATTAGACCAGTATAAAGAAGAGATGATTTTTGTATAGCAGATAAAAAGTGGCGTATTGAATGATCCGTAAAGGCAGTAGAAGTATCTTCAGGTAGGGTAATAAAAATATTTAATAGAAAATTGATTTGGAGTGAGAATTTGTATTGAAAGGATGAAGGACAGTTAAACTAGTGCTGAAATTGAGGAACGGAAGTTAGACTGTTATCAAGGAATAAGTCTCCAACCCAAACAAGGCATCTATTATCCCTGTTCTCCAAAAGAGAGGTCGATTATGAAGTTTAATAAGATTATTACACCAAATTGACCTCAATAAAAATTAGGCTGGGTGAGTAAATGTGTAGAAAGAGGAGAGGGTAATGTTTAAAGTCTGGAGAAGAAAGATGTGTAGGAGAATAAGAGTGTGAAAGATACTCTTGAAAAGCAAGAGGCGAAATGAGGGATTTTTCTACTGTTAACCATAGCGGTGAAGAGGAGGATTGGGTTTTTAATACCCAAAAGGCAGCTTGTCGTAGACTAAAAGCCTCATGATATTCTTTAAAGTTAGGCAAATTGATTCCCCCGTTATTTCTGACACATTTTGTCATATGGAGATACAAGGATTCTTCTTGTTAATTTAAACGTTTGATAAAAGAGAATACGTTTTCTTAAAAGGAATACTAATGGATATCATAGATAAGGTATAAAGAATTATGGGAGAGATCATAATTTTGATTGAATCTACTCAACCACACCATGAGAGATACGGTGGATCAGGAAAAGAGTACGGTTTCAGTTCAAAGTATAAGGTCTTTAAGATTAAGAGAGATAGAAGAGATAGTAGAATTAGAGAGCCATATGCCTAGATATTTAATTTTATTGGGAGTCCAGCTAAAACAGGAAGAGGAAAATAATTGTTTGGTAAAATACTTGTTTTAATGGAGGATTTCAGTTTTGTCGATATTGCATTGATATCTAAAAACTCCGGAAAAATTGAGAATAGTCTGATAAAGAGCTGGTAATAAGATCTCAGGATAGGAAATAAAAAGAAGAATTACATCAGCATAAGCTGCAATCTTTAAAATATGTGTATCATATTGAAAGCCAGAAATGAATGGAACCTGCCTTAGAGAGAAATGGTTCCAGCACGTGAATGAATAATAAGGAGGAGAAGGGGCAGCTTTAATGCAAGTATTGTGAAGTGGAAAGTAGCATGAAGATATACCATTAACAATTATCAATGCCATCGGAAAATCATAAAGATTAGAAATTAAGGAGAGGAGTTGTGGGCCAAAACCATGTCAGTGCATGGTTTTAAGCATGGAGGGGCAATTAGGTCTATCAAAGGCTTTTTCAGCATCAATTGTAATGGCCGCAAGAGGATAATACAGAGTCGGTGCTTCACTTAAGATAGCAAATAATAGCCTAGTATTATCTGAGCCCATATGAACACTGATTGTCTGTTGAAAATATTATTTTTTGTTTTAAGTATTAATATTGCAATGGTTTTAATTAACTATGCAAAAAATAAAGAAACTTGAAACATATGCCCTTTTATGAAGCCACCTTGTTCAGGACCAATAAAGTGGGGTAAAAACCATTTGATGTATACAGCAAGAAGCTCAGCAAAAATCTTATAGTCAACGTTGACCGAGAAGATAGGTTGATAATTTTTACCTAAGGCAAGATCTTTACCGGGTATAGGGATAAGGCAAATTGCAGCCTCCAAAATTTTCCCCTGGGAGAGTGAGGGGAAGATAAGGCTTAGAACAAAGTAAGCAATTTTGGTAGTAAAGCAGAGGAAAAGTGAGAATAAAATTCAACAGAAAAACATCTGGACCAGGGATTATAACTTTTTTTTAATGACTATAAGTCAGTAGTTATTTCCATAAGAGAACTATAACGCTCCAAAATGGAGAAATCCAAGTTAGAATTAGATTATTTGTTGTCAGCGTCGCCAGAATTAAGCTGAGGAGTATAAAGTATTTCATAACATTTTACAAATTCGTGAAGGATATCTGAGTCTCGGTATATTGAAGTACCTGTGGAAGATTGTAGAGAGTTTATTTTGTGGTGATCTTTCCTGACTTTAAGATAGTTCGCCAAATCCTTGCCCATTTTATTACGACCTCCATAATATCTAGATCTGCTTTTTAACAAGTAATTAGAGATATTGTCAGAGGAAATCTTGTTAAAATGTATTTTGGCAATGATTTAACCTTACAAAACATCCTTAGACTGTGAAGAATAGTATTTATGCTTCAGTTTCTTGAGGTTAGTTAACAAAGTGGTATGTTGGGCGAGTATTGTCTTCTTCGTTCTGAAAACACAATTACTATATAAGCCCCATGCTGTAGTTTTAAGGGAAACCCATTGAAGTTAGGGGTGTACAGGGGCGCTCTGATGTCTGGAGAAAAAAATATTAGGAAAAGCTGCAAAAGATTTGGAAAATTGGGTATCGGAGAGCAAAGAGATATTAAATTTACATCTATTGGAAGGAGGTTGTGGGTGGAATAAGTCAAAGTGGTCTATAATAGCTGTGGCATGTTCCGAGTCTAATATGGTTTCAATCTCTGGTTTAATAATATTACGAGACAGATTTACTAACAAATATATGGTCTAATCTGGTAAGAGAGTTATGAAAAGGAGAGAAGAAGGTATATTCATGAACTGCGGGATGAGCTAGTCTCCAGGATCAACAAAAGCTCTTTGGGATATAAAGGAACAAAATTGTGCATTTTATGTGGAATAAAGTGATGGTAGAATGTCTATCAAGAAAAGGGTCACAGACTTGTGTACAATCTCTACCCCCAAAAAAATTCAACAGTAAACTAAAGAAATGTTTTCTCAATAGACGCGTTGGTGAAACATCTATTTCTGCAGCCAGGCGAGTGGAGGAGGTGCATCAGAAAGGAGATGGTGTCCACCACTGCAACAGCAGAAATACTTCACCTGCTTCTGTTGAGGGAAATCAAGTCAAGTGGTGCACCAATGGAAAGGCCTCTGACACGGGGCAGAGCTCCATCAGCCCGCTGCCATCCCCTTTGGCGTGCAAGCCATGCCCATACAGGGCAAATTCTGATGATTAGTTTGAATTTCAAAAGTGGCTCTTGTCATGATCTGTGGCTCACCTTTAAGTGCTCAGCGGGCTATGAGCTGAATACTTTTTAGTCACACACTCAAAGTTTATTATATGAACTATAACTCAGCCCTCTACCATTCACAGAAATGATGACATTTGAGATGTTATGAGTGTTGCTATGAATGCCTTTTTTTAACATGGTATAAGTGATAATATATGAAAGGGTATAAGTTGTGCATGGTGAAGGCAGGTGTTGTAGTCCATTTAATCTGGCGATCAAGAAGACACTCTGCATGGAAGAGCGCGAGTTATAGCAAGATTGTGTAGAGTGCATTTTATCTGTAAGTTATAACTGTAAATATTTAATTTCTAAGGTTTGTGTAGTAGACGTTGGTTTTGTATGGAAGTAATCTTATTTTTTATTGAAAAAAATATATAGTATATACACATATATATATATATGTGTATGTGTATGTATGTATATATATATATATATATATATATATATATATATATATATATATATATATATATATATATATATATAAGCTCCAGGGGGACCCCTCCGGTTAAGAAGCAATGGGACAACAGAGTTCACTTACAGCATTTATTTGATACAGGTAAAGTTCAAATGCTGTCTTAGTGTCAGCCAATCTGACGTGCCTAACGCGTTTCGAAACACTTCCTTCTTCACAGGCATGGCGGGTGTTGTGTGCAATTGCGGCTCATCCCAGCATTTAAATAATCAATCGCACGCCCCCAGATGGGCTGTCCATATGAAACTGTGCAGTGCTTGCTGGGAATCGTAGTGCCTCATTTTATCCATGATGGTTGCATTTTAAAAGCGGAACTGTAGCAACAGTGGCGAATTACCAACCAGGGGGGCATTTTGAAAAAGGAAAGTAAACCCCCGAAACGCGTTAATGCCCATGGTTAAAAATAAATATTTGAAGCCACCACGAACCTAGAGTGCCGCCTCAAGTCTTCTTCTTTTGAGGCAGACTGTCTTGGGAATATATGGCGTGTTGAGCTACGCGATTCTCAGTGTGGCTGCGCGCGGGGCTGGCACCCCCCGCAAGTGTGAAGGGGGTCGCTACATGGAAGACCCTCTGACTGCCCCGCACGAAATCTGGACTGGATGTAGCTGCGGATGCGCAGCCCATACTTCAATGGGACCACACCCTTACTTTAACGGTGTTCTCTGCCCCACGACAGATGGAAATGCAAGGCAGGGGGAGATGACCGTGATTGACTTCAAGAAAAAGCCGAGAACAATTGCTACATGCCCTGCCTGCTTACACGACCCATCGGTCACTCACCTGAAAAATCACCGATGGATGGGGTCGCCGCCAGCATGAGCGGGACGCTGCATGCTGGGAAATGTGGTTCACTTGGGAGAACAGAGGCGATTCCAGACCGTGTCTTTGAGGGAGCCCACACTACTTCAGGCGGTGGGAAGGACACACTCTTTTAAAAGCGGAACTGTAGCAACAGTAGCGAATTACCAACCAGGGGGGCATTTTGAAAAAGGAAAGTAAACCCCCGAAACGCGTTAATGCCCATGGTTAAAAGTAAATATTTGAAGCCACCACGAACCTCGAGTGCCGCCTCAAGTCTTCTTCTTTTGAGGCAGACTGTCTTGGGAATATATGGCATGTTCAGCTACGCGATTCTCAGTGTGGCTGCGCGCGGGGCTGGCACCCCCCGCAAGTGTTAAGGGGGTCGCTACATGGAAGACCCTCTGACTGCCCCGCACAAAATCTGGACTGGATGTAGCTGCGGATGCGCAGCCCATACTTCAATGGGACCACACCCTTACTTTAACGGTGTTCTCTGCCCCACGACAGATGGAAATGCAAGGCAGGGGGAGATGACCGTGATTGACTTCAAGAAAAAGCCGAGAACAATTGCTACATGCCCTGCCTGCTTACACGACCCATCGGTCACTCACCTGAAAAATCACCGATGGATGGGGTCGCCGCCAGCATGAGAGGGACGCTGCATGCTGGGAAATGTGGTTCACTTGGGAGAACAGAGGCGATTCCAGACCGTGTCTTTGAGGCAGCCCACACTACTTCAGGCGGTGGGAAGGACACACTCTTTTAAAAGCGGAACTGTAGCAACAGTGGCGAATTACCAACCAGGGGGGCATTTTGAAAAAGGAAAGTAAACCCCCGAAACGCGTTAATGCCCATGGTTAAAAATAAATATTTGAAGCCACCACGAACCTCGAGTGCCGCCTCAAGTCTTCTTCTTTTGAGGCAGACTGTCTTGGGAAAATATATATATATATATATATATATATATATATATATATATATGAAAGCTCCAGGGGGACCCCTCCGGTTAAGCAGCAATGGGACAACAGAGTTCACTTACAGCATTTATTTGCTACAGGTAAAGTTCAAATGCTGTCTTAGTGTCAGCCAATCTGACGTGCCTAATGCGTTTCGAAACACGTTCTTCTTCACAGGCATGGCGGGTGTTGTGTGCAATTGCGGCTCATCCCAGCATTTAAATAATCAATTGCACGCCCCCAGATGGGCTGTCCATATGAAACTGTGCAGTGCTTGCTGGGAATCGTAGTGCCTCATTTTATCCATGATGGTTGCACAACATAATTACTGATGAAATTTATAAAGGACCTAGATAGGCCCCAGCATTGGGAATTCACTTTAATTCATCACTGCGGTCCCACATAAAGGAGGGAAAGGGGGCCACACTGTGATATATTTGTCGAACCTTGATGTGGGACCACAGTGATGAATTAAACTTTAAAACCTTTTTAAAGAAATGTGTAAAGTTTTTGAATTCATTCATTATATGGTTTTAACTATATTAATGTTACTAAATATTAAACATGTTACTTAAACTAATTTGTTAAAATTATTTTACTATTTAATAGACATTTAATTTTATGAGTTTATGTGTTGTAAATGTATATTTTTATATTTTATTATTTGAGGATTAAACACAAAAAGTTTTGTATTCTTTTTATTAAAGAATAATAAACTTTAATATTTAGCCTAAACTTTCGCATAGAGAGATCTTCACCTCCGTGATGAATTTAAGGGTGTGTAGCAATGGAAGTCTACCCCCTTGATGTAACTCTCCACTCAGAAATGGTGAATAGCAAGACAGTAGAGAGTAACACCTAGGACTAGGAGTAAATGTTTAAATGTGTATTTACCTTTGTGAATCAGACTCATTATTCCTAGTGTTCCAGGTCTGGTCAATTGACATCGACAAGTGCCACTATCCTGCATTATCCTACACTATCTGATTAATATTTTTCCCATCTTTGCTTTTCCAAAAGAAACAAATGATTGCCTGTGTTGTTCATAGATGATTCAATATAAGGAAGTCAACACACTCCTGTCGTCATCTCTTTTTCAAAAGATTAGTAAATCTTCCTACATTTTTCTAAGATTGCTTTGGACAACTATGAATCATATGCCCAGCATCACCCTAACCTAGGGGCCGATTCCAATGCGGGGAGGAAGGGATCCAACCGTCGGTCGGAGCCTTCCTGCCCACATCGGGATGAGCCATTTCGATTATTTTCCGACCCAGCCATTCTTATGAGCTCTGTCAGAAAGGCACCCAACCCGGTCTTCTGGATGGCTTATGATGGGCTTGGAGATCCAGAAACCCTTCAGTACTCCCCGGCCGAAGCAGTACAATAGCAGTTTACAACTGACTTTTTGTTCTGGTCTTTCAGGCACAAAAAGGCAGTGGGAAACTGTCTTTGGGGGGCCCTAGCAGGGCGCCATGGGTGCGAGGCTGACTAATGGCCACCTAGGGGGCACCACTGATCCCTGCACCCAGTGGCAGGCACATGGAGAGATTAACTGGACTGCTGCTCTTTCAATGAGAGCATACATTCCATTGGAAATGCATGGTCTCATTGAAAGGTATAGGCATGTCACCAAACAGGGTTAGGTTGCATCCTACTTGCTGGTCTGTATCCGACGACAGGAGGTCGGTTGGTTACAGATCCAACCGATGTCGGACAGACTCCGGTACTTCCAACATCAGAACCAGGCCCCTAGTCTTTTTGAAAGACCTTACAATGAGTGCTTATAATGATATGTTCTGTCTTGGAAAATTGAATATTTAGGTAGACTTGCTAAATGATGCCCTAGTGTCAAGCGTTATTTAATAAAGCAGCAGACTCCCTTAATGTGATCCTTTGACTGACGTAGGGTGTAGTTTTCTCTCATGCTTTGGAAATTACATGGATTGACTATTCGGGCCCAATTCCGATCTCACTAGAAAGCGTTCAGTAGGACTCTGATCAGGAGGATTTTCCAAGTGAGACGTGCTCCGGGAGTCCGAACGAGCGAGTATGATGCTGCCGTATACTTACGGATTCAGTTCGCTCGGACTCCCATTGAACTCTACAGGAGCCCATGTACAGACGCATACACAGACGCCCATAGCAGAAATGGGGTGGGTGGAGAAAAGCGTATATCCTGTGGTGGGCACGCCATGGTGCCGGCCACACTGTGCATGCCTGGATCGGAAGGGACCGGTGGGCACATCTCTGTGACAGACTTGGAGGGCCCTGGGTGAAGGGAGACCAGCTACAGCCCCCTGAAGTACGCTTCTGACAGCTGTTTCTTCTCACTGAGAACGAGATCAAGCGGCTGCCCGAATTGTGCATCGTACTCGCTCGGTCAGAATACGGCTCCATATCACTGCACAATTTGGCTACGAACAAGTCATACGCACAGGCTCAGGTCCCGGAAATGATTTGGTCGTACTTGGTAATTCGGACCTGTGTACGATTTGGTCCTAAACAAGGGCTATGAATCAGATCTGGGAAAGCCAAATCCGATTCGGAGGCCTTCCGAACGACATCGAAATGGGGCCCTTAGTGTGTATATTTTGACATTCTAATGAAATAACACTTAATGTCACAGAAAACAGGAAGGGGGAGAGGGGCTGAATTTTGATGAAAGGGGCTCCTCAAGCTTTCAAATAACTATTTTTATAAGTTATGTCTTCAACAACCTGGCTATCTCAAATCAAAATATTGAGGGATGGCTTGTCCCCTATAATGAACTATAATGAAAAACTTCCACTCTTGAGGTGATAGCCCCCTTGAAAGTCTTAACTGTCTTTCCTAAATATAATAATTGCAGTTAGTTTACCCCTGAGTTAAAACAATAAAACTATTACCTACAAAAGTTAGAAATCACTTGGTTTTGAAAGTTGGAGCAGATAGATGAAGTAAAATATATCCAAGCACTGCAAAAACCTAATTGTGCCGGAGGGCCATGAATAAAATATAATATACTCCTAAACATTTTAACAGCCAGAAACACTTGAAGGGAAATCTTTTCTATTACAGAGAAATTACAAAACTTCCTATCACAATGTGGCAAACCTATACTCACTCAGGTTCTAACAACAGAGTAGCTGATTGTTTCTCTGATACAGTGGACAACACAACTTGTTACCTATAGTTTGTCCATCTGAGACATTAATATTAGATACCAACTCTCCAAAGTTTATCCAATCTCTGACTCTGTCAAAGAAAGACTATAAATGCATCATCTGGCATAAGAGGCCAGTAGTTTGTCCCTGCCCTCCAATTCGGACATATATTTAAAAAGTTTTATAACTGAGGTGTTCTCCCTTTACTTTACAGATATCACACATTTCTCCCGAGAATCAGGAATGGTGCTTAAGGAATTATAAAAGCCAGGACTACTTCCATTAATGGTAAAATTACTGGAGAACGTGGTTACGAGCCAGCTCCTAATATATGTGGAATCAAATCACTAGATGAATTCCAAGCTGGTTTTCATCCAGGACTGGGGATGGAGGCAGTGTTTATCACTCTGGCTAAATGATCCTAGAATGATGTTGGACAATAATGCCTCACGGGCGATCATATTCTTAGACCTTTCAGCTACCCTTGATACCATCAATTACCAAGTGATTCCAGTTGGCTATGTAAAGTAGGAATCAGGGTAATGGTCCTATTGTGGTGTTCATCCTTTCTGGCTGATTGCCCACTAGGACCTATACTTCAGATCTGTAAGAGATAATGGGGGTATCCTTTATAACACTTCACCTATTCTGTTTAATCAATATCTAAAACCTTTGGCAGCCTTGCTAAATAGATTACAAGTTACTACCTATATGTATGTATATCCTCCTACTAATAGACTCTCAGGGTTCTATGAAAGGTTGGATAGGTAGAAATGTCTTAAAATGTAAGTTCTGCAAGTCAGAGATAATTTCAGTGCTCTCTAAAATCATTTCACAGGAGGCCTCTGTCTGAGCAACGTCACTAGGTTGTAGTCCTGCTATTGTGAAAGTGGTCAGAAATTTAGACATCATGATGGACTTCAACTAAGGGGCTCATTATGATGGCAGGCGGATATAACGGTGCTGGGACCGCCCGCCAGACGTGCGGCTGTCCCACCAGTGAAATTAGAATGCACCAGCCATACTGGCGTGCGCATCCTGCTCTTTTAACATTGCGGACAGTGCTGCTGGCTGCCGCACCACCTGCAATGCTAAAAGAGCATGCACAGCATTTCCCTACACAAGGTGGCAGGCACCACTTGGAGCATGGATCTGCAGGGGGTACCATGGGTAGCCCCCAGTGCACCCCCACACACACACAGAGGGGGCCCGCAACTGGCCCCCAAAGCCAGTCTCTGCCTGTTTGTTTGACAGGCGGAAGGGCATATTATAATCACTACAGTGGTGACTTCACAGCACTGCCGCAATGTTGCCCTGGTTCTGGGTTCGGCAAGGCGAGCGGAAATGGAGCACCTTGCGGAACCATGGCGGACAGCGCTGAACCATTGTGATTCCGACCACCATCTTAATTTGGCGGTGGGAATTTTCAGTATGATGGCGGAAGGACTGCCACCATCATAGGGGGTCCTTCCGCCATCTTAATGAGCCCCTTAGACTTTGTTGCTTAGACTGATATGGAAAAAGAAGAAATGATGTACAGAATGCAGAACAATGTCATACATTCACCCCAGTACGGATATCTGGGCCTAAATCCATAGTTTTTTGCTCCTCATGCCTTTCAGTTTGAACCAAGCCATATGCAATTCAGTCTTGAACTTCCACCTAATGGGACAGTCCAGCCGAAATTGCCAAGACAGGTCCTCCCTGGACTGGAAGCAAGCATCCTAGGACCGGTTTTCGGGGTTTCACTCCCCATCAGCCAGGAAAGCTTGACTCTAGTGGCATGGACAGCACGGGACCCACATCTGGGCATACCCGTCCCACTCGGGTGACAAATGCAAAAAGAACAAATGATGGACAAAATGCAGATCAATGTCATACATTCACCCGAGTACAGAGATCTGGGCCTAAATCTGTCGTTTTTTTGCTTCCCATACAATTCCAGTTTGAACCCAGCCATATGCAAATCAGTCTTGACCCTGCACCCAATAGGAACAGTTCAGCCCGAACTGCCAGGCCAGGTCCTCCTTGGAGTGGAAGCAAGCATCCTAGGACCTGTTTCAGGGCTGAGTATGGATTGGTATGGAGTCAAAAGCTTGCTATTTCAGTCTTCGTATTATAAAATGTATATTCCCCTTTCTAATTTTGTCTCTGATAGTCACAGTTGTGAATGTGTTTGTCCTGTCCATGCTTGACATCAACAAAACAATTTGTGAAAGAGCTACCCAAGAAGATACCACTAAGCTACAAAAATCCAAAATAAATATATAAAAAAATGCAACAGGAAGGCGTAGTTTCAATCTCTGTAAAATTGTTAGTGTCTTCCAGTGGTTATCAGTCTACAAATGGGTTCTAGTAAAAGCAGCATGTATGGCTTACAATATATACAATAACATCAGCCCCTTTTCTGAGCAAGACATTTGTAAAGTATGCAGTCTCTTGGGCCTTACAGTCTCAGTCATCAGCTCTTATCACTATTCCAGAAACAAAACCCAAGACATTTGGTGGAGGAGCCTTCAGAGTGGCAGCATCCAAACATAGAACTGTACGCCCTTACCTATCTGGTCTAAATCCATCTTACTCAGATTCAGGAAAAGGGTAAAAACTTGGTTATAAATCCTATAACGAGTCTCCACCCAAAGACAGCTACTCTTGCATCCAATTGATTTATAGTGCTGCTATAATTTAATTGTGTCCTCTACTTCAGCTCTAAGAGACTCCCAGAGGCTGAACACTGTGTATTACAAATGTCTTCAATAAATAGATGCAGGCCTGCTTTTCACTAGTTTTCTATATCATTCCATGTCAATAGGCCCCTAGCTATCCCTTCATGACCAGGTGCTTCTTGAGACAAGAGGTCCACAGGATTACCTAATGGATCAAGAAAAGAAATCAGTAAAGTTGCATAAAATGTTCTCAGGACGTATTTCTTTCCTTACATCTTTGCTGTAATCGATAATCAATTAACAGTGCTAAATCAATGAGTTCAGAAAATGAATACAGATGCTGTGAATGATCCACCTCACCAATAATCTCTTTGAATCATTATTAAAAAGGGGTTATTTGGTTATGACAAGTCTTCAACGAGGCACATGAAGCCATTTCTAGAACCTTGCCAAGATGAAAGGAAGTCTAGTTAGGCAACCAATTTAGTAACCCACCTTTCCTCTATCTTGATTGAACTGTACAGGGCAAAAAGCAACATTCACCATAACAGAATTTAGAGATTCCCTTGACATCATAGGAATCCCACACAAATGTGGAGCCCTTGAAGGGACTTCTTAGATGTTATTAGACCTTACTGCCAAAGGATCCCCTCGAAGACCAACTTTCAATGCATAGTTGTTGCAGCTCTGTTTCAAGGTCTTGAGAAGGATCAATAGCATGAGCAAATCTAAGACATTGTTGTTGCGTCATTCAACTCAAAGACTGGACACTATGATGATCTGTTTATTTTTCTTCCTGATTGCCTAAGGAAAGGGAGACACCAGGCCACTTAATAATACATATCAAAGGTGTTGTATGTCTTCTTATGAACATTGCAGTTTAGAGGACAAAGCCACAAAGGGTGGAAAAAAACTCTTTGGCAATCGTATAGTTTTTGAATGAAGATGAATTATGAAGAAGTAGATAAGAAAGGCTCTGAGTCTTCCCTGACAACAGAATAGAAGAACACGGTCTACCAGAAAAATCCAAAGGGAATATGGCTGCAAAGGCACAAAGTTAGGGACCCAAATAGCAGCAAGAATGCACTGTGACACATTCATACCATGTCTTTCTCTCTGTGTATATGGTTCAAACTGAAACTGACTATATAGGAAAATAACTGCATTGAATTGGGACTGGAGGCAGTAATCTCTGGACAGGCCTCCATCTTAGAACAAGCAATTAACAAGGCATGGCCACACCCCTTTCTTCCCTCGACGGGACACAAAAAAAGTAACTTAAGATAGACATCTCTCCTCCAATGCAAATCTCTGTGCTCCAACCGCCACCCTTCTTCACCACTCCTGTGCACAAGTCACATATTACCATAATGGGTGGCCACAGCTTCAAAACCACTGGTGCAGTGTTGGAGAGAGGATGGCCAGCCTTGCACTGAGCGTGGAGTCTAGAGCCATGCAGCAAGACAGCGAGGTAAGTGGTCTGTCTTGTTCCGAACACTTGCTGTCTCAGATAAGCTCTTGGCGTGTGATGTAACACTACTCCAGATAAGGCCACTGGTAATCAACACGATATGTCAGAGGAAGCCTCCATAACTGAATATAACACCCCAGATGTGGTTCCCTGACACAACAGTGATGTCACAAACATCGATGTAAAAAATATTGATGAAAAAATATAGACTACAAAAACATTGACTCCTTATACTTAAACAGGTAAGTACAAATATATTGACTAAAAACATTGTTGTAAAAAATACAGATGTACAAAATATTGATTTATAGATATAAAATAAAATAATATATATTAAATACATTAAAAATGAATATTAACAAAATAAATTAAATTTTATATACATTTTAACAAAATATAACAAATAAACGTAATTAAAAAAAGATAAACCGACAGACATATTAATTTAAACATATATATAAATTTACTTTAAAACAGTTAGTAAACTATTATTTTTAATTTATTTTCAAACTAGTAAATTATATTAAAATATATATATATATATATATATATATATATATATATATATATATATATATATATATATATATATATATATACTACTATTATAAAGGAAGAACTTTGAACCTTTGAGGCGGGTAAACTCGGGAACCACAGCGCCAATCCACACACCCGATACATCGTTGTAATCGTCAGGGTGTTCAGATGGACATAGGCTATATAAACTTAAAAAATATACGTTATTTAAAAAATTTACCGGAAAAAAAAAAGTAGTCCCTTGGAAGAAGCACCGGCCGCGACGTGCGTGCCCGACGTGAGGAGCGCGGGGAGGAGCGGCGGACATGGCGCGGGGAGGAGCGGTGAGGAGCGGCGGACAGGCTGTGAGAAGCGGCGGACAGGCGGTGAGGAGCGACGGACAGGCGGGGAGGAGCGGCGGACAGGCGGGGAGGAGCGGCGGACAGGCGGGGAGGTAGGTTATTCATTTATTTATTTAGGAGCAGTGAGCCACGGAAAAATGAAGCAAAAATGAAAATCGTGAGCAAGAGGAAGCAAACGGAGCATTACAAAAGTGAGCTAAACGGTGCATTACAGGAGGAAAAAGCTACGTGTGCAGGTTACAAAAGCGTAGAAAGTAAACATAGAGGTATAGGAGGAAAAAGTGACGTGTGCAGGTAGCAAGAGGAAGCAAACGAAGCATTAAAAAAGTGAGCCAAACGGTGCATTACAGGAGGAAAAAGTTACGTGTGCAGGTTACAAAAGCGTACAAAGTAAACATAGAGGTATAATACTGCAATATATGGAGGAAGGCTCCGGGGGACCCACGGACAACGTCGGGGCGGGCGGGGGCCCTGAAGCCTAATTGCTCCCGAACAACATCGGGACGGGCTGCTAGTATATATATATTCACGCTCAATCCCCTGCAGGTTCCGGGAGCACTCCCAGACGGGTGCGCGATGCGGTTACAGGACCCGCAAAAATATTCTGCTCAAGGTTTCCACCAAGTTAAATATAGAAACCACGCACTCCAGGGGTAGTTCTTAGATGTTTAATTCAAGTATTTGCAACAGACGCGTTTCGGCGCTCCGCCTTCCTCAATGTTACAAACATTGAAGGAAGACGCCATGTTTTAACAGCGATCTCTGCGTGCATAGATGGTGAAAACAAACAAGGGACTACGATCATGCGCCATATTTGATGTTGTTCACATTGTACGTCACATTTTGTTCAAGTACATAAATAACTACATAGTAGCTCATTTACTTCGTTACGCTACGGGAATGCCCAAATTATTTCATAAGCAAAGAAAAAGCGTTTTACGTGCATAATGTATGTTTAAATTATACGCACATTTCTGAGATCACGCTTTCACGCCGTGTATCGGCTAGTTTACACAACAATGTCTGGGTTGCCTGTTTTCCCATATAGTCCCATCACAGTTCACTATGTCAGCATATAAGCATATCATATTCATAGAACTATTTCGGACTGCTCTCACATTTTCTATTGGCAGTGTCCATTACGGACAGAGCCATCTTGGAATTCCATACCCAGATTACAATATACCATTTTGCCGTGTATCAGCATGATCACCAGTACTTAAACATAATATGTGACATTTTTAGTTAATAAAGCCGTGGATCGGCACATCTCCCTTGACATATAATTGTTTTCCCAAAATCTCCTTTACAATTACTCTTTATCCTATTTCATATTTCATTAGTTAAAAAATTTCCACTCTGGAAGGTCACTCGTACACCCTACTCCAATTTATGAATGATATCACAATCTTGAGGATTTTACGAAACTGCACAGTTCCTAAATTCATCGAAATATTCCAGTGTCATCATATGCGGTTTACGAAAAAAGAAAATAAATATGAAATCAAAGCTTCATATGTTCATTGGTTACATTGCTTCCATGTGGGTGTCACACAGTAATATTGACTCGGTTTCACAATTACATTGTTTGTCACTCAGTTTTAGATTCGATTCACCGAGTATCAATGTTTGTCCTTCAAAAATCCAATATGGGATGCCAGTTCCTCTCCCGCATTTAATCCATTAGGATATTTTGTCATTAGATCTATGATATATCAGGACTCAAGTCTTCTTAGCCTGTGGAGTCTGTCTCCCCCTCTGGGGCTCTCGGGTATATGGTCCAAACCAAAATATTGTAGTTGGTGTCTATTGCTGGAGTGTTTCTCTTGGAAATGACGGGCAATAGGATATGATTGATCATTCTTATCGATTGCCCTTAAGTGTTCCAAGATTCTAAGTTTTAGAGGCTTGATCGTACTCCCGATATACGATAATCCACTCGGGCACTTGAGACAATATACTGCATAATGAGTATTGCAGGTAAGATATTTGTTAATTGTTTTTATTTTCCCTGTATCTTGTATCTCATAGTTCTTAACTCTTTTACTGTGTGCACAGGCTTTACAATGATGACATGGATGAAAGCCCTTCAAGTCTGCAAGCATATTAGGCTTCCTTTCTATTTTCTTCAGATGGCTTTTCAACAGCATATCTTTTAGAGACCTGGATTTCTTGAAAGTTACCAAAGGGAATGCAGGAATATCATCTTTAATGCAACTGTCGGTCTTTAATATATGCCAATTTTTTCTAAGCATATGATGACAGTACTGAAATGGGTAAATTCCGGCCGGTAACCCCATATTCGGCGGAAGCAAATTTTTTGAAATATATGCTTAGAAAAAATTGGCATATATTAAAGACTTGAAGGGCTTTCATCCATGTCATCATTGTAAAGCCTGTGCCCACAGTTAAAGAGTTAAGAACTATGAGATACAAGATACAGGGAAAATAAAAACAATTAACAAATATCTTACCTAAAAACTTAAAATCTTGGAACACTTAAGGGCAATCGATAAGAATGATCAATCATATCCTGTTGCCCGTCATTTCCAAGAGAAACACTCCAGCAATAGACACCAACTACAATATTTTGGTTTGGACCATATACCCGAGAGCCCCAGAGGGGGAGACAGGATCCAACAGGCTAAGAAGACTTGAGTCCCGAGATATCATAGATCTAATGACTAAATATCCTAATGGATTAAATGCGGGAGAGGAACTGGCATCCCATATTGGATTTTGAAGGACAAACATTGATACTCGGTGAATCGAATATAAAACTGAGTGACAAACAATGTAATTGTGAAACCGAGTCAATATTACTGTGTGACACCCACATGGAAGCAATGCAACCAATGAACATATGAAGCTTTGATTTCATATTTATTTTCTTTTTTCGTAAACCGCATATGATGACACTGGAATATTTCGATGAATTTAGGAACTGTGCAGTTTCGTAAAATCCTCAAGATTGTGATATCATTCATAAATTGGAGTAGGATGTATGAGTGACCTTCCAGAGTGGAAATTTTTTAACTAATGAAATATGAAATAGGATAAAGAGTAATTGTAAAGGAGATTTTGGGAAAACAATTATATGTCAAGGGAGATGTGCCGATCCACAGCTTTATTAACCAAAAATGTCACATATTATGTTTAAGTACTGGTGATCATGCTGATACACGGCAAAATGGTATATTGTAATCTGGGTATGGAATTCCAAGATGGCTCTGTCCGTAATGGACACTGCCAATAGAAAATGTGAGAGCAGTCCGAAATGGTTCTATGAATATGATATGCTTATATGCTGACATAGTGAACTGTGATGGGACTATATGGGAAAACAGGCAACCCAGACATTGTTGTGTAAACTAGCCGATACACGGCGTGAAAGCGTGATCTCAGAAATGTGCGTATAATTTAAACATACATTATGCGCGTGAAAAGCTTTTTCTTTGCTTATGAAATAATTTGGGCATTCCCGTAGCGTAACGAAGTAAATGAGCTACTATGTAGTTATTTATGTACTTGAACAAAATGTGACGTACAATGTGAACAACATCCAATATGGCGCATGATCGTAGTCCCTTGTTTGTTTTCACCATCTATGCACGCAGAGATCGCTGTTAAAACATGGCGTCTTCCATCAATGTTTGTAACATTGAGGAAGGCGGAGCGCCGAAACACGTCTGTTGCAAATACTTGAATTAAACATCTAAGAACTACCCCCGGAGTGCGTGGTTTCTATATTTAACTTGGTGGAAACCTTGAGCAGAATATGTTTGCGGGTCCTGTAACCGCATCGCGCACCCGTCTGGGAGTGCTCCCGGAACCTGCAGGGGATTGAGCGTGAATTTGAAATTTGGGAGCACCGCCACACTGATAATGAGGAGATGACACCGACTCTTCCGCGGCTTGCTGGACTGAAGCAGTGCTTCGGCTGGAGGACTGTGAACAGACCACGTAGCGGTGAGGTGACGACGTGTTTTCTTTTGTATTGGACAGCATACTGGGCAAGACAAAGGGGTTAAGAAGTTCCTAATGTATGAAATATAAGCGCAAATTAACACAATGGATGGCGCTATGTTTAACGAAGCGTCACGGCATAAAGCCGTCAAAGGGATGTTCAAAAAGCACAAGGAAGGAACACAACCCTCCAAACTAAGCCCGCCAAACAAACTGACTGATCTGCTAACCACTCTGGAAAGACTGTATGAGAGAGAGGTCAGAAAATGGTGGGAAGCAACCAGTCTGCAACATTATTTGGATGAACAAATGGTAACACGGGGGTTGAGAGTGTATACGGTTCCGTCATACGAGAATCCCGATCCACAGCTGTTGACGGATTGGGAAGAACTGACGTCTCACTACTGTAAAGGTACCCTCGGTCTCCTGATAAAATACGCCTGGAGTGATCGGGAAAAGGCGCTGATGGAGATAAAAACCATGGAAGAAGAATTGGCGAAGATGGAGGAAAGCAAGGAAATGATAGAGACTATGAGGATACAGATGAAAATAAGACTTGGCAAATACGAACAGAAAATCAAAACGCGGAAACAAGAAAAATTCGACCGCGATGAAAGAGACTATTCCCAAGGTAGGATTCTAACGTTTGCACGTAAATTCGATGCCCCTAGGAAAGAACTGATTAAGAAAAGTGGGCATGGAACAACACGGAAAGCGGAAACCTCGGAATCCAGTGCAACAGAAAATGAATCCGCAGATGAAACAGCAACAAGGGATAGAGGCCAAGCAAGTACATCTACGATGACACCTTTTCAGGGCGAATTTCAGGTTATTCAACAGGCGTGGCTACGGGGAGGGAAGAACAAACCCCCAGAACGAGAAGAAGAAAAACGAGAAGAGGAGGCGGGGGCCATAGGCGGAAGAGGACGCGGAAGACCCAAGAGATCGAATTGGGTGAACCGGAAGAAATAAGTGCATGTCAAGATACAGTAGAGGACATCACAGTCATAAACGTAACATCTAGATTCCTCACTGACACGGAGAACAAAGTTCTAAGCCTAGGGCTCAGCTTCTGTCCAACTAGCCATTTAGAATATACGCAAACTCGTATAGACCTGTTCAATTTTGTCCGGAAATTGAAACTGCACAAATACTTTAAAACTAGATCAAATTTGAAAAGCCCTATCGGGACACACATGAGGGCCACGGATGCATTAAGAGGACATGATTTACCAGCCGTTGAGATTCTACAAGGTCTAGCTCTCGAAGACCACATGAGCCAGCTCCCCTTACCTACAGAAGAGGCAGCAACAAGAGCTGCAACTCTAGGAATTGAACAACAAAGAGAGGAGAGCGGCTACAAACTTAGATCTCATTTCAATCCACAATTAACACTGGATGCGATTGATGTGTTCTCGGAAGCAATGACAAATGACTTGCTGAAATATAGAGCTAAGAACTGGAAAAATGGAAGGAGGAGTGTGAATAATATTAATCCAGATGAGAGGAAAGCGATTCTCGATCTAATGCAAGATAGTAGTGTGATAATTAAGCCTTCAGATAAAGGCGGGAATGTCGTCTTACAAACCAGGGACAACTAATGTAAAGAAGCTAAGAAACAACTACATAATGCAGAGAACTATGAACCGTCAACGAAGGAGCAATATGCTGCCAGCATACAAAAATATGACGAACTGATCTACAGTTGGTATCGCAAAGATATGCTGGGCAAAGAGGAATACCTATTCCTGAGAAGTAACAATCTGATAACACCAACATTTTATCACATTCCAAAAGGGCATAAGAACAGTATTGATCCTCCGGGTAGACCAATAATCTCATCACAAAACAGTCTAACCGAACATCTTTCCACTTTCATTGATCATTTTCTCAGCCCGTTGGTACAAGAACTGGACTCATATATAAAAGACACAAAGGATTTCTTGTCTAAAATTGCAAAAATTAAATGGGATCCCAGTTACAGAATATTGGTATTAGACATAACCAGTCTATATACATGCATCAATCATGATAAGGGCATTGAAGCAGTGGAACATTATCTTAAGAAGAGACAACTGAGGTTTTTGGAACATAATCAGATGTTGGCAACTATTGTGAAATTTTGTTTGACTAACAATGTTTTTTTGTTTGAGGACGTCTATTACAGACAAATGTCTGGAACAGCGATGGGTACCTGCTTTGCCCCCAGCTACGCGATCTTATTCGTGGGCTGGTGGGAGGAGCAGGTGCCCAGGTCGCTGGAAGTGGATGGTGAAAGGGGATGTGTGATCAAGTGGTGTCGTTATATAGATGACTTGTTCATAATCTGGCAAGGATCGGAACATACTGCCAAAGCTTACACTGACGTCCTCAATAGGAATGATAGAAATCTGAAGTTCAGCGGATCCATAAGTAACACTTGTGTGGAATATCTTGACTTAAAAGTGTTTATAGTTGATAATAAGATAGAGACATCGCTTTTTCGCAAAAGCACAGCAGGAAACTCTGTATTGTATGCAACAAGCAATCATCCAACTGCATTAATACAGAGCATCCCTTATGGAGAGCTACTTAGGCTCAAACGCAATAGTACCAGAGACTCTGATTTCAAATTGGCAGCATTGGATTGTATCAACAGATTCAAAAAGAGAGGTTATGCTGCAGCCACCTTGGAGAGCGCATTACACAAAGTTAATGCATTACAAAGACAAGATCTATTAATAGATAAGAAGCAAACCTCTCATGATGACAGTACTGAAATGGGTAAATTCCGGATGGTAACCCCATATTCGGCGGAAGCGAATTTTTTGGAATATATGCTTAGAAAAAATTGGCATATATTAAAGACCGAAAGTTGCATTAAAGATGATATTCCTGCATTCCCTTTGGTAACTTTCAAGAAATCCAGGTCTCTAAAAGATATGCTGGTGAAAAGCCATCTGAAGAAAATAGAAGGGAAGCCTAATACGCTTGCAGACTTGAAGGGCTTTCATCCATGTCATCATTGTAAAGCCTGTGCACACAGTAAAAGAGTTAAGAACTATGAGATACAAGATACATGGAAAATAAAAACAATTAACAAATATCTTACCTGCAATACTCATTATGCAGTATATTGTCTCAAGTGCCCGTGTGGATTATCGTATATCGGGAGTACGATCAAGCCTCTAAAACTTAGAATCTTGGAACACTTAAGGGCAATCGATAAGAATGATCAATCATATCCTGTTGCCCGTCATTTCCAAGAGAAACACTCCAGCAATAGACACCAACTACAATATTTTGGTTTGGACCATATACCCGAGAGCCCCAGAGGGGGAGACAGACTCCACAGGCTAAGAAGACTTGAGTCCCGATATATCATAGATCAAATGACAAAATATCCTAATGGATTAAATGCGGGAGAGGAACTGGCATCCCATATTGGATTTTGAAGGACAAACATTGATACTCGGTGAATCGAATATAAAACTGAGTGACAAACAATGTAATTGTGAAACCGAGTCAATATTACTGTGTGACACCCACATGGAAGCAATGTAACCAATGAACATATGAAGCTTTGATTTCATATTTATTTTCTTTTTTCGTAAACCGCATATGATGACACTGGAATATTTCGATGAATTTAGGAACTGTGCAGTTTCGTAAAATCCTCAAGATTGTGATATCATTCATAAATTGGAGTAGGATGTATGAGTGACCTTCCAGAGTGGAAATTTTTTAACTAATGAAATATGAAATAGGATAAAGAGTAATTGTAAAGGAGATTTTGGGAAAACAATTATATGTCAAGGGAGATGTGCCGATCCACAGCTTTATTAACCAAAAATGTCAAATATTATGTTTAAGTACTGGTGATCATGCTGATACACGGCAAAATGGTATATTGTAATCTGGGTATGGAATTCCAAGATGGCTCTGTCCGTAATGGACACTGCCAATAGAAAATGTGAGAGCAGTCCGAAATGGTTCTATGAATATGATATGCTTATATGCTGACATAGTGAACTGTGATGGGACTATATGGGAAAACAGGCAACCCAGACATTGTTGTGTAAACTAGCCGATACACGGCGTGAAAGCGTGATCTCAGAAATGTGCGTATAATTTAAACATACATTATGCGCGTAAAAAGCTTTTTCTTTGCTTATGAAATAATTTGGGCATTCCCGTAGCGTAACGAAGTAAATGAGCTACTATGTAGTTATTTATGTACTTGAACAAAATGTGACGTACAATGTGAAAAACATCCAATATGGCGCATGATCGTAGTCCCTTGTTTGTTTTCACCATCTATGCACGCAGAGATCGCTGTTAAAACATGGCGTCTTCCATCAATGTTTGTAACATTGAGGAAGGCGGAGCGCCGAAACGCGTCTGTTGCAAATACTTGAATTAAACATCTAAGAACTACCCCCGGAGTGCGTGGTTTCTATATTTAACTTGGTGGAAACCTTGAGCAGAATATATATATATATATATATATATATATATATATATATATATATATATATATATAGCAACAATTTTAAATATAAGAAGAAAATATTCTATAATAAATTAAAACATTAAACTATTAAAAAATATTTAAATTTAAATTTCCCAATACAGTCAGTGCAAAAGTAGGGAAAGAGTTGGATAGCGGAGAGGTAAAAATTATTATTCAAACTCCAATAACTACATCAGTAGGGAAAGTATTGGATAGCGAAAGGATAGAAATAAGTATTCCAACTCCACTGAGTGTAACAGTAGGGAAAGTGTTAAATAGTGGAGGGGTAAAATGTACTATTCCAACTCAAGTGAGTGCACCAGTAGGGACTTTGTTGGATAGTGGAGGGGTAAAATTACTATTCCCACTCGAATGAGTACAACAGTAGGGAAAGTGTTGGATAGTGAAGGGGTAAAAAATATTATTCCCACTCCAGTGAGTACAACAGTAGGGTAAGTGTTGGATAGCGGAGGGACTAAATTTACTATTCCAACTCCAGAGAGTGCAACAGTAGGGTAGGTTTTGTATAGCTTAGGGATTGCATTTACTATTCCAACTCCAGTGAGTGCAACAGTAGGGTAAGTGTTGGATAAGGGAGGGATTACATTTAATATTCCCACTCTAATAAGTGCAACAGTAGGGAAAGTGGTGGATAGCGAAAGGATACAATTACTATTCACACTCTAGTCAGTTCAAAAATAAAAACAAAATAGATATTTAAAATTCAAAAATAATATTGAAAAAATGAATACATAGATACAATTATAAATATGTAAAAAAATTAAAATACCAATATATTTATTATTTAAAAAGAAAACCTATTATAATATTCATTATATATAACAAATACCTACAAATATTATATCAAATAAAATAAACAATAAATTTCCCAAAAATAAATATTTTAAACTAGATAATATTTGCAAACAAAAACATTAATAATTACATAATGTGTTTATTTCCAACCCTAGAAAACCACACAAATCAGAACACACTTCTAATTTTTAAAAATATATAGTTCCGTATTAAGAATAATTAATTAGCAATTAAAAAATATTATTAAAAAAATAAAAAAGTTTTTATTATCTACCCACACTTCAACCCTTTAATCCCCACAACACACACCTAAATTAAACAGTAAAATAATAAATTACACAAGTAAAACTTATTTTAAAATGAGAAATTATTACTAATTATAAAGTAAGTAACATTTATTTAATACCCACCCTTTGCCCCTTTAAAAGTAAAAACAACACACGCAAAAATAAACAATTACCCAAAATAGATATCCAATATTTAACATTTATTAACAACTATGGGTCCGATTACGATCTCGCTAGGAAGGCCTCCAGACGGGTTCCGGAACGAGCAAATCCAATTTGTACCCTATGTTTCCGACAGAATAGTCCCCGTTCCGAACAACCAAGTACGATGCAAAGATCTCGTTTACATTGACCGAATCGTTTCCGAACCCGATCCTGTCAGTCCGACTCATTCCCAGCCGAATCATGTCGCGCAATGGAGCCGGCTTCAGAATGAGTGAGTACGATGCACGATTTGGACAGCCGTATCGACTCGGTCTCAGCTAGACGAAACAGCTGTGGGAATCGAACTTTGGGGGCCTGCCGCAGGCCCCCCTTTCCCCTGGACCCTCTGAATCGGTCCCATGGGGGTACCCATGGGTCCCCCCTTTCCATGCATGCACAGTGTGGCGGGTACCACGAGGTGCCCGCCACAGGGTGAACGCTTTTCTCCACCAACCCCTTTTTGCTATGGGAGCCTGTGTAGGTGTTCGGTACAGGATGCAAAAACAACAATTGATGGACAGAATGCAGAACAATGTAATACATTCACCCCAGACAGAGATCTGGGCCTAAATCCATCGTTTTTTGCACTCCACACCACCCCAGTTCAGACATGGCCCTATGCAAATCAGCCTTGACCCTGTGCCTCATGGGAACAGTCCAGCCCGAACTGCCAAGCCATGTCATTCCTTGTCCGGAATCAAGCATCCTAGGACCGGTTTCTGGCTATCAGCCGTCTTCAGCCAGGATAGCTTGACTCCAGTGGTGTGGAGAGCATGGGACTCACGTCTGAGCATACCCATCCCACTCGGGGTGACAAATGCAAAAACAACAATTGATGGACAGAATGCAGAACAATATAATACATTCACCCCAGTACAGAGATCTGGGCC
The DNA here is from genome assembly GCF_964263255.1 of Lissotriton vulgaris. Taxonomy (NCBI): domain Eukaryota; kingdom Metazoa; phylum Chordata; class Amphibia; order Caudata; family Salamandridae; genus Lissotriton; species Lissotriton vulgaris. The sequence continues at coordinate 694,206 of NW_028255380.1, forward strand.
TAAATCCATCATTTTTTTGCACTCCACACCACCCCAGTTCAGACATGGCCATATGCAAATCAGCCTTGACCCTGTGCCTCATGGGAACAGTCCAGCCCGAACTCCCAAGCCATGTCATTCCTGGACCGGAATCAAGCATCCTAGGACCAGTTTCTGGCTATCAGCCGTCATCAGCCAGGATAGCTTGACTCCAGTGGTGTGGAGAGCACGGGACTTACGTCTGAGCATACCCGTCCCACTCGGGGTGACAAATGCAAAAACAACAGTTGATGGACAGAATGCAGAACAATGTCATACATTCACCCCAGTACAGAGATCTGGGCATAAATCCATCGTTTTTTTGAACTCCACACCACCCCAGTTCGGACATGGCCATATGCAAATCAGCCTTCACTCTGTGCCTCATGAGAACAGTCCAGCCTAACCTGCCGAGCCATGTCTTCCCTGGACCGGAATCAAGCATCCTAGGACCGGTTTCTAGCTATCAGCCGTCATCAGCCAGGATAGCTTGACTCCAGTGGTGTGGAGAGCACGGGACTCACGTCTGAGCATACCCGTCTCACTCGGGGTGACAAATGCGAAAACAACAGTTGATGGACAGAATGCAGAACAATGTCATACATTCACCCCAGTACAGAGATCTGGGCCTAAATCCATCGATTTTTGCACTTCGCACCACCCCAGTTCAGACATGGCCATATGCAAATCAGCCTTGACCCTGTGCCTCATGGGAACAGTTCAGCCCGAACTGCCAAGCCATGTCTTCCCTGGACCGGAATCAAGGATCTTAGGACCGGTTTCTGGCTATCAGCCGTCATCAGCCAGGATAGCTTGACTCCAGTGGTGTGGAGAGCACGGGACTCACGTCTGAGCATACCCGTCCCACTCGGGGTGACAAATGCAAAAACAACAGTTGATGGACAGAATGCAGAACAATGTCATACATTAACCCCGGGGCCAGGCGGTAGCTAACGCGATTTGGGTGGCGGAGCATGCCCACCGCCATCTACCCATGTCTCCATGCCAATGGCTACCACACTTGTGAAGGGGGTGGGGCTGGAGCTACAGTGATTTGGGGCACATGCAGTGGCAATGTCCATCATAAACACTGCATCAGTACACAGCAGCAACATGGTTAAGGGCACATAATTGGGCACACAATGCCATTATTACATATAATCCACAGGTGGACGCACGTTATGTGTGATGCACATTTGTCTGTGGTCCCTGCCATGTCTCTTATGCATTTATGGTTGATGATGCTACACAGTGTTAAGCTGGTGTCAATAATGTGTAAGAAATCAATGTGTTGTGTGTCAGTGCTGACCTCGCAAGGCTTGTCTCACTGTATGGTGTTGTTAGTTGTGCTTTCATTTCTGCTCATGCACACAAGTGACAGTTTTACAGCTATTGTGATCATTGGGTTGTGGATGTGTGCCAAGTTCAATTGATGCTTTGAGGTGTGACAGGTACAGCAGATGGGTATGAGACAGTCATGGTCATTTTACACACGCTGTTGGATAGTACGGTACAAGGTGTGCACATGTGGAATGTGGGTTTCACTATGTGTGCATTCACATTGACCTTTGTGTTGTTTGTGGTACTTGTGTATTGTTAATGGAGAGGTGAGCCCTCGGTATGTCTCAAATGTCCACCCATGTGACCTGTTGTGCCATGCATCTCTCATGGCAGTCTTTGCTTTTCCGTCACATCCTTATCGGTATGTGCAATGTCCATCTCAGGATGGTAGTCAGTGACATGTGTCCATTTATATCTCAACTAGGATGAGGCCTAATCTCATACGTCACCTGACAGTGCTGGAGGACATGGAGGATATAACAATCATTGGCAAATTCCGCCTCGACAGACCAACACTGAAGACCCTTTGTGATCTGTTGGAGCCCCACCTGCAGCCTCATCACCACTACCCAACAGCATTCACACCCACATACAAAGTGATTGCAGCCCTCCACTTTTTTGCAACTGGTTCCTTCCAGGAGACTGTGGCCAGCGCTGCAGGGATGTCGCAACCCATGTTCAGCCTGATGCTGAGGGATGTTCTTTCAGCCATTATGTTATATAAGGATCGATACATACATTTCCCCACGGGAGCAGAATTGGCCGTTGTGAAGGGTGACTTCTATCCCCTTGGGCACATCCCCCATGTTGTTGGTGCCATCGATTGCACCCATGTAGGTCTGGTGCCATCACAGGCGAGTAAGCACATTTTTAGAAATCGTAAACAATATCATTCAATCAATGTGCAGGTGGTGTGCCTTGCGGACATGACCATATCACATGTGTGTGCAAGATTCCCCAGCTCAGCCCATGATTCGTACATCCTGAGAAACAGCATGGTGCCCTGGATTATGGCAAATCTGCTTCCCGAGCGTGCTTGGATTGTGGGTGAAAATGCCTAGTGATATGGTGTGCTGTGTGTGTGACCTGCTGCCGTCTGCCTGTGCAACATTGCAATGTGTGTTTGTCATTCACAGGTGACTCTGCATATCCCAGCCGCCCATGGCTGCTGAGCCCACTACGGAATCCCAGGACCCCGGCTGACGTCAGGTACAATGAGGCCCATGGCAGGACCTGACGTGTCATTGAGCAGACTTTTGGCCTGCTCAAGTCAAGATTCCGCTGCCTTGACAGGCCTGGAGGTGCACTGTCATACTCGCCTGGGAAGGTCTGCAAGATCCTTGTGGCATTCTGTATGCTGCACAACATGGCCATTCACAAGGGGATTCCCCTGCTCCTGGATGATGGTGAGGACCCAAGGCCCCCGCCTGTTCAGGGCCCTGAGTCCAGTGATGAGGACAGTGGAGAGGAGGAAGGAGTTGACATGCATCAAAAGCTCATCACCCGCTACTTCACTTGAAGGTGGATGATGAGGTAAGACTTGTACATTGTCGGTGGGATTGCTGTTGTTGTGAAGGGCTAGGGGCGGATGGTAGACAGGCACATGTTGAGTCACCTGTGTGTGGAAATGTGGCAGTGACATTTCACATGTGAACGTATACAGAACTGTTTGGTGACACTTGCTGCACATTGTGTTGTCTGCCTGTAGACTTACGTGGATGTTTTGTGTAGTGTTATGTCTGTGATGCCACACTAACGCCAGTGACTGTTGTTCTGTTGTGTCTCCCTAGGTGCCTCGAAATTCTCCAGGACTACATAGTGTACATCTTTTGGATACATCATGGACATTTTCAACACTGTAGATAGTGCAGTAAAAGCCAAAGTGCACAAATTCAAGTGTGTAAGGTATTTTATTTACAAAGTTGACATGTGAGGGGTGCGGGCATATTTACATGAAGGTGGTGATGGAGCAGTGAGTTGACAGTCATGGTAGATGAGATGCAAGAGTAGACACCACATCGATGTGGTGACCCAGTCCAACAGACAGGTGCCATTCACAAGGCAGTGTGGGGAAGGATAGTCCAAATAGTCAATGCAGTGGGGAAGAGGGTTGCCATCAGGGCTGGCTCAGTGACTGGCGTGTGGCTGGTGCTTTGCCTCCAGAGACTCCCAGGCTCTTCTTTGGACGCCCCCTTGATCGCTTTGGCGGGGGGGCCTGCTGCATGGCCAGTGGCGTCTGAGGACTCACCCCTCTCTGTGGCCGCAGGGGATCAATCAATCAATCAGTATATTTATAGAGCGCGCTACTCACCCGAAGGGTCTCAAGGCGCTGCAGGGAGGGTGGGGTGCTGCTACTGCTCGAAGAGCCAGGTCTTGAGTTGTTTCCTGAAGGTGAGGTGGTCCTGGGTCAGTTGTAGGTGGACAGAGAGGGAGTTCTACTTCTTGGACGCCAGGTAGGAGAATGATCTTCCTCCGGTGGTGGTTCTGCGGATCCGTGGGACAGTGGCGAGGGCGAGGCTAGCAGAGCGGAGTTTGAGGGTTAGAGTGTGGAACGTGAGGCGGTTGTTGAGGTATTCGGGGCATATGTCGTGGAGCGCTTTGTGTGAGTTGGTGAGGAGCCTGAACGTGATCCTTTTGCTGACAGGGAGCCAGTGCAGGTCTCTCAGGTGGGCTGATATGTGGCTGTGGCGAGGGATGTCGAGGATGAATCGTGCGGATGCGTTCTGTATGCGCTGGAGTCTTTTCTGAAGTTTGACTGTGGTTCCTGCGTATAGGGCGTTCCCGTAGTCTAGTCGGCTGGTGACGAGGGCCTGGGTGACCGTCTTTCTAGTTCCGGTAGGGATCCACCGGAAGATCTTACGGAGCATACGCAGGGTGTTGAAACATGAGGATGAGATGGCGTTGACTTGCTTGGTCATTGAGAGAGATGAGTCCAGGATGAATCCCAGGTTGCGTGCGTGGTCAGTGGGTGTCAGTGCGGTGCCCTGTGCTGTGGGCCACCAGGAGTCATCCCAAGCAGATGGGGATGGCCCGAGGATGAGGACTTCTGTCTTGTCTGAGTTCAGTTTCAGACGGCTAAGTTTCATCCATTCTGCGACGTTTTTCATTCCGTCCTGGAGGTTGAGTTTGGCGGTGGCTGGGTCTTTGGTGAGAGAGAGTATCAGCTGGGTGTCGTCGGCGTATGAGATGATGTTGAGGTTGTGTTTGCGTGCGATGGCGGCGAGGGGGCTCCTTTAGATATTGAAGATGGTTGGGCTGAGCGATGAGCCTTGGGGTACGCTGCAGATGATCTCGGTGGCTTCGGAGCGGAAGGGAGGGAGGCTGACTCTCTGGGTTCTGTTGGAGAGGAATGAGGTGATCCAGCGAGGAATGCCATCAGCTGTTTATTGACGATCTTCTCGATAACTTTTGCAGGGAAGGGAAGAAGGGAGATGGGGCCAAAGTTCTTGAGGTCTTTAGGGTCCACTGTGGGTTTCTTCAGTAGTGCGTTGATCTCTGCGTGCTTCCAGCTTTCTGGGAAGGTGGCGGACGCGAGGGAGTTGTTTATGACGTTCCGTAGATGGGGTGCGATGATGGTGTCGGCTTTGTTGAAGATGTGGTGAGGGCATGGGTCGGAAGGAGAGCCGGAGTGGATGGTGTTCATAGCGTGGGTGGTGTCTTCAGTGCTGATGGGAGTCCAAGCGCTGAGGGTGGTTGTAGGTGGCTGGGGCGGAGTCTGGGCACCGAAGTTGTCGTGTATATCGGCGATCTTGCGGTGAAAGAACGTGACGAGAGAGTTGCAAAGGTCTTGCGACGGTGTGATGTTGCTGCTGGCGCTGGGGTTGGAGAGCTCTTTTACGATGCTGAAGAGTTCCTTGCTGTTGTGTATGTTGTTGTCCAGCCGCTCTTTGAACGATGTCTTTTTGGTGGTGCGGATCAGCTGGTGGTGTTTGCGAGTGGCGTTCTTGAGGGCTGTCAGGTTTTCTGTCGTCTGTTCCCCGCGCCAGGTTTTCTCGAGGGTTCGTCAGGATTTCTTCGATTCTTTGAGGTCGTCAGTTAACCATGTGGTTTTCCTGTTGCCGGGATTTCCTGGAGGGTTCTTCAGTGGTGCAAGGGTGTCGGCACAGTTGATGATCCACTGTGTGAGGTTGTGGGCTACGTTGTTGGTGTCAGCAGTGTTGATTGGTGGATTCTGGCTCAGTGATGTGGTTAGCTGGTCTGTGGTGACTTTGCTCCAGCATCTGCAGGGGATCTGTTGCGGGGGGTGGTGGGATGTGGTCTTCTTAAAGGTGAAGTGGATGCAGCTGTTGAGGTAATATGAATTTTTATGGTCAATTGTGTCCCCTAACGTAGACCCCAACGGCTCCATGTACGTGCTTCAAGTACATGTATGTTCCCTCCACAACCAGCTATGAAGACGCAAATACATTTGCGTCCAACGTTAACATGTCCTCTTTCAGACCCACCATGAATGGGTCGAAAATTCAGTTCCTAAGTATGCCGTGCCACCGTCTTTACATGGTGCACTTTCACGTTTTCCTGGCTCTGGCAAGCTAGGCCCTGATTTCTGCCATCGAGCCCTTTCTGCCTTCTGCCTCTGAAAGCTACAGCCTGGATCTGCATCCATGACCCTTACCCTACTCCCTGTGCGGCGAGCGGTGCCCGGCTCGGCCTGCTTGCCTGCCAAGACTGTATTTTGCTTTCAAGTTATCTGCTCCGCTCCTCAAATACATTCCTGTCTAGTGATTTGGGAAAACATCTCCCCAGCTGCAGAGCTGCAGAGCAAAGGGCCCGGCTTTTCTGTGTCCGTGCAAGTAATTCATTGCTCCCGTTACCATGGTAGGCCCATGGCCCCTCGCATTACACGTAGACACGTAGTCACATATGCATACATTAGCAGTCAGTATAGAATAGCCTCTGCCCGAGAGACCTTTCCTTCTAGATAATACAGTTCCTCAAACACAAGATATTAGATATGATTTGGGTTTAGGTTGTTCTGACACGCCAGACTTCTGTCTCCACGTATAGTGCTAAATGTCAAGTCCCCTTCACCCTCCAGTTCCACGTCAATCACACGTCATGCTGCTGCGCGCGCATCTCTGCCATATATTTCTGCTGACACGGCAGGATTCCTCTATGGATCCACCCACCTGTGACACTCTCATGTGACGTTTCTAGCACACACCTCCGTGTACGCCCTCGAACACGCCTTCTGTTACGCACATGTGTTATCTCTTTTCTCTCAGCTGTTACGCCTTCTGTATCCATCACCATTGTATGCATTTACTATATATATTGTACTCTGGTAATAAAGCATTGTCTATCCCTTCCTGAACCTTCGTGGTGATGGAACATGATACCTGGTTCGAACCAATTCCATTTTATGGAATAAAACCCTTATAAACTCAGATGCCACGGACTCTGCCTCTCATTTAGATTGAGTTATTGTTATTGAACTTTACCGCATAGAAATTCCGCATAGGTAAACTTTATTTACCACATAATTTGGCGCCCGAACAGGGACCCCTCCCCCACCTTACGCGCCGGCGGTGCGTTGCAGGCCTAGCCCCCTGCCACAGCCGTGACGGACAACTATGCGTGCCCGCAGGATTTCCTGTATCTCCCTCAGGCCAACGCAGGTGACTGAGACTGCGATCGACACCCAGACGAGGCGGTGAGGAGTGCGGAGGATCCCGACCAGAGCCCAGCCGAGAGAGCAAGGTCCGAGGTGTTCAGAGGCCCACCAGTTCCGAAGTACCTACGTCACGAGTCGAGTCGAGTCCAGTCCGGTCCAGTCCAGTGTCGAGTTTCCGAGGCCTTCCGTTCCGTGCTTCCCGGTGAGTACCGTTGCTGGGGACGCATCTAGACGGGTGCATTAATTTGTGTCCGGTCAAGACGGGTTTGGGTACACAGACCCGGTCTGCACTGTTTAGCAGTGTATCTGTACTATTTAGCAGTATATCCAGTATCCAGTTATCAAGTTAATGTCCGTTTCCGAAATATTTTAATGTGTTTTAATGTCGTGGTATGAGTGATTGTTTGATCTTCATTACTGTGTTTATTGTATTAGTTGTGTCCAAGTCCGAGTAAGTATCAAGTATCAAGTATCAAGGTTCAGAATGCCACTGTTTTCTAAACTGAGACAGATAGGAACTAGAAAAGGGATACTCGAGGAAGCTGTTCCCATCCCACCCAGGGACACTCCCGGTTATTTTATGTACCACAAGCACGGCTTAGACGCTGTATTATATCTTGACTTGTGGGTGGATTACACTAAGGATTTAGCAGAGAATCAGAGATGGCCCGCTACAGGGACATGGGATGCTGAGTGCATCATGAGAGTAGAAGAAGCATTATGGAAAAAGAAAGCCAGACAGTCACAGAAAGATGCCATTGAACTATGGCGTAAAGAATCACACAGACGGGCAGAGAAAGCACTCAGAAAAGCAGAGAAAGGTAGAGAGGATTCTGAAAAAGCCAAAGAAAAGGAACTACTAGAAGAAGGAGAACGAGTTAGAATGGAACAACACGATAGACGGAGTAATGCCATTATGACAGGATTGTATCCAGTCCTGGCCGAGGGCCTGCCTAAGGCGACCCCGGAAATACCGAAAGATCTGCCCCCTCCATTGGTTCCGATTAAAGTACGTCATAAGACCGCAGCAGATATTTTCCTTTCTTCCTATTTAGACGAATATACCAATGTCCCACCTGCACCTGTACCACCCGTCGATCGTCAGCCCCCAGGTCCGCAACCGCAGACCCCTCCTGCACCCCCTATTAATCCGCTTAATCCTTTTGGGCCTGGCACGGTCCAGGTTCCAACCCAGTTACAGCAAGCACTGACCCTACAGACAGGTGATGCTCAAGCCTCCGCCTCAGGAGGTGTATCAGGAGGTTACCATACCCCGCCACCAGTACAGCGATTAACTATTAGAGAACTAGCGATGCAACGTACTCCGAAACCAGTCACAATTGAAAAGCTTAAAGAGTATCTTACAGACTGTAGATATGATCCAGTACCAGGCAAAGACGGTTGCATGTTATTAGCCTCAATACGTATAAGACGTGCTGCAAACTTTTTAGTTCTATTTCCAGGAATGACAGATTATCTAGACAGGATATATTGTTTTGTTCAGACTGGGGAGGGTCAGGAATGTATTCACGAGGCCATGACACATCAGAAAGTAGACATTCAAAGCATGATTTTAAAATTCCTCATAAACTGTTTCATAAGAGAACGAGACCGGCCTGGTGTAAATAAAGAAGAGATGGAGGTACTAACTACATGGGGTCAGAATATTGCAGACGGAAAACATGATAAAAAGAAATGTATAGAGGCCATGTACAGAAAAATTCGTAAAGAAATAACAGTATTTCATGAAAGAGAGAAAGCTGAAAGTGAAGCAGATAGTGACAAGCCTAAATCCTCAGAGGAGGATGAGCTAGAAGAAGACATAGGTACGGTAGCATATGTAGGAAAGGCCGGACATCTAGGTAGACCTTTTAATAAAACGTTACGTCCAGAAAGCAAGAGACTTTTTCACTCTGCTATGTCAAATCCGAAGACTCCTGAACATCTATTTCAGGCTACCGATAAAGTACTTCAAGAACGAATGGGGTACCATGTACTCAATTCCATGGATGAACAAGAATTAGCCAGGTCAGCAGTACAATGGGCTGACAATTCCGATAGATATAATGATGACGCATTAGCGCAAACATTTTTGAATCTTTCCCCAGACGAACAGCGACTAGCTGGTATGTACATGATACAGCACCTCCTTACGTTGTATAAGAACCAACATTCTGATCCAGGTCCCCTACCTGATGTACTAGTAGAGTTACTCATGAATAAATGGAGAGGCCTGGGTACCGATTTAATTAAAGTAATCTTAGAACATCGACACAGATATAGTGCCTTCCTGAGTACACAGTTTGTTTCAGCTCCAACCCCAGAAAGAAAAATTTTCTACATAGACAGACAGAATCCCTTGCGAGAAGTACACCCGATCTGGAAGCCAGATAATTCACTAGAACGTGTATTTGTATACACACCCTTAACTAAAATGGAATTGTTAGAAATGAAGAAAATAGTGCCTAGTCATGATAAAGATCCAGCAGGTTTCCATCGTGAACTAAAAGACATGTTACTCATGGGAGATTATACCTATCCCGACATTATGAAAATATTGAAAGTACTATTGCCTGCCGGTATTTACGAGAAACTCAAGGAAAAAGAATGGGAGGTGGGAGACAAAAAGATTAATTGGGCTCTACTGGAAACAGAAGAAACTGGCCGAACCCCAGGTTTAGGTCTTGGGGACCATACTAAAGCATTACCAGGATTATTAGTACAAGTATTGCCAAGGTTGTTGGCAACTAAAAAGGAGGATTGGGATGCAATCTCAGCCTGCAAACAGAAACCCGACGAAGACACTAGTGATTTTTATTCCGATTTGAGAAATGTTTCATTATTAATAGTGGCCTGAAAGCAAGTAGCGAGTCATACCCACACCTTTTTGTATCCAAATTAGTCGAGAATTCTCTGTCCCAAGTTAAGAATCGTGTATTGAAAGTCGAGAGCACATGGCAAGCAAACACGCCTTCCCAAATGTTACAGATGTTACAGTACCACCAGAACAGAATAAGGGAAGAACATGATCACGAACAAAGACGTATGAAAAACACGAAAATGAAAATGCTCGTTGCTCAGTCAGTTCCAGCTGACGGTCAGAAAAAGGGCATGACACAGTCCAATAATTCGGCAGCTCCTGTTAAAGGGACATGCAACTATTGTAAACAGCCAGGTCACTATGTAAACGATTGTGCAGTTTTGAAACACAATATATCTACAGGTAAAACTAAAGAGAGACTGCGTCCTCCTAGACAGGACCAGGCCCAACAACACGTTACACAAAATGTACAGCCTATGCATGCTCCACAACAGACAGTACAGACCGTAGCGGTACCACAGCCACAACCGATTGCCGCAACACAACATACAACACAGCAGATGTACCAATATGCTCAAACTGATTATCCCGATTACCAGCGATACACATGAAACAGCCTAGAGAGGGAGGTTGGCTTGCCTCTTATTGAGGTTCCTGTAGATCAAGAGGGTCCTTATGTACATAGTCAGGTATTAGGAAAGGATAGAAAGTTTTTGATTGACACAGGGGCAAGCAGGACAACAATAAGTCACAACGAGGTTCCAGGGGCACCCCTCTCAGGCTCACAGAATGTTTCCCTTGGATTTTCAGGAAAGCCTATTGTAAATGAAGTATCGAAACTAGTTCCCCTTTCAGTTGGTCCGTTGTCTCGCACTACAGATTTATTGCTCACGAAATCATGTCCAGAAAACTTATTAGGTATCAAGACGCTGAAAGCTCTAGGAGCTGTATTTTGTTGTTCTCCGGAAGGAGTAAGATTGTTTTTGCGTGACTTTAAGGGTCACTATGTGTTAAGAGATATTGATTCCAGATTCCAGAATGTTCCTGCACATTTATGGGCACAAGGCCCCACTGATGTAGGTTGTATGCATATTACACCATACCGAGTTACACTGAAACAAGGTGTTGTTTTACCACGAATCCGACAATACAAGTTACCCCCAGATGCTGTAGTGGCTTTACTGAAAATCATTGACGAGCTCATTGCACAAGGAGTGGTTGTAGAAACCGACTCGAATCTATGTAATTCCCCTATCATTCCAATACTTAAACGCACTGATCCGAATGCCCCTCCAGTTTATCGATTAGTGATCGATTTACGAGAATTGAATAAATGCATTGTACCACAGTACCCTGTGGTTCCAGACATCTCTTCATTATTGACAGCTATTGATTCAGAGGCAACGTTCTTTACTGTAATTGATCTGAAGAACGCCTTCTTTAGTGTCCCAATTGATCCGGAAAGCCAATATCTTTTCGGATTCTGTTTAAATGGCCGAAGCTTCAAATTTGCACGCGCACCTCAAGGATTCACAGAAAGCCCCAGCATCTATAGCCAAGCATTGAAAAGACAACTTGACAGTATTCACATGCCTGACAACACTGCCCTACTTCAGTACGTCGATGATCTATTGATCACCGCCCGTAGTGAACCAGAATGTGAACAAGCATCACTGACAGTTTTGTATTTCCTGGCTGACAAGGGACACAAGGTGTCTCCTTCGAAGCTGCAATTCTGTGTTCAGCAAGTGGTATACCTTGGGCACTTGCTGTCCAAAGGGGGGAGGCAACTAACACCTGACCGTATCCAGTTAATTGTAAACATGTCACAACCCAAGACACAAAAGGAGGTACGGGCCTTTATAGGCCTCACTTCTTACTGTAGACAATGGATCCCTCAGTATGCATTTCTAGCCAAGCCACTCATACAGTTGACAACTCAGGAGGCAGCGACATCGACTGTCCTCCCTTGGACTCAGGAACATACACACGCTTTTGACGATCTGAAGAAAGCCCTATGTCAAGCACCTGTTTTAGCGACACCATGTTACAGTAAACCTTTTACACTTTTTGTCACAGAACGTGAAGGTACTGCATTGTCAGTACTCACCCAGGATCAAGCAGGTTCACACAAACCGTGTGCTTATTTTTCTAGTACATTAGATCCAGTAGCCCAGGCTCTGCCTGCGTGTTTGAAATCTGTGGCAGCAACAGCTCTAGCAATCAGACAAAGTGATTCCATAGTGTTAGGACACCAATTGACAGTACAAGTTCCACATTCCGTGGAAGTTCTTTTAAACAGGACACAGACTCAACACTTGACTATAGCACGACTGACAGGTTACGAATTGACATTGTTTCAGCCACACATAGAAATCAGACGTTGCAATACATTGAATCCAGCTACACTTTTGCCACTAAGTGAGACAGACCCTTTGGCACATGATTGTGTTGAAGTCATTACCATTACGACGAAACCCAGACAAGACTTGACAGACATTGCATTACCAGATCCAGACCTGACACTTTATGTGGATGGTTCATGTATGAGAACAAGTACAGGAGAGTTAGTGGCCGCATATGCAGTAACGACAGAAACTGAAGTCATAGAAACGAATCGTATTGACACCCTGTCAGCCCAAGCAGCAGAGCTCATCGCTCTGACTCAAGCCTGTATTTGAGCCAAGAATAAGAAAGTTAACATATACACAGATTCCTGTTATGCTTTCGGAGTCGTACATGACTTCGGAGTACTCTGGCGAGAGAGAGGTTTCTTGACCTCTCACGGAGCCAAGATCCAGCACGGTCCCCTCATCCAAGCTCTGTTAGAAGCAATACATTTGCCTACAGCGATATCCATCATGAAGTGCAAAGCACATACGAAAGTTACAGATACCATTTCCCAGGGTAACGACCTGGCAGATCGAACAGCCAAGCATACAGCTCAGACTCAGACTCACGTAACTGACCTGACAAAGACAATAGTCCCGACACCGACACATTGCATGACAGTTAGGGATCCCGCCCTAGATGTAATTGACATACAGACACATGCTACACCAGACGAAATCAAGAAATGGATTGAACTAGGAGGGATCCAGACAGAACAGGGATGGATGACGAAGGGGAAAGCCACATGGTTTCTCCCCGACTCGATGGTTCAAGTTATCATTAACACAGTACATAGTCCTGCACATTTAGGAGAAAAAGCCATGTTAGACAGTATTCAAAACCTTTGGTTCAATAAGCATTTACGAGCAGCAGTAAAGCAGAAAGTGCGTACTTGCATGATCTGTTGTCAGTTCAACCCAGGTAAAGGCATTCCCGTAGAGCAAGGTGGATTTCATCCTCCCGATCACCCTTTTGAAGTCCTCCAGATGGATTATATCCAGATGGAACGTTGTCGAGGATTCAAATATGTCCTCGTAGTTGTATGTGCACTTTCCCGTTGGACAGAAGCATATCCAGTCCCAGATTACACTGCTCCGACCACTGCCAAGCAGCTGGTACGTGAATTTTTCCCCAGGTATGGTTTGCCCCGTATCGTGTACTCAGATAATGGTCAGCCATTCTCGTCCGAGCTTATGAAGCAGGTATCACTCCTGCTAGGTTATCAGTGGAAGTTCCACTGTGTCCGACATCCCGAGGCAGCAGGTCTCGTAGAGAGACATAATCAGACACTGAAAATACGTCTTGCCAAGATATGTAGAGAGAAAGGCGTTGACTGGATAGTAGCTTTACCAGTTGCACTCTTTTACATGAGAATGATAGCACATTCAAGAACAGGGCTATCCCCGTATGAGGTGGTCTTTGGTAGGCCACCGAATATGTGGGGGACGCCTCTGCCTCGTAAGATCACAGATGTTGACTGTAATATGCTGACAGATTACCTTGCCTCCTTGATGTCTGCACTACAATCATGTCGTTCACAGGTAGCTGCAGCCTTTTCCGACAACACCGAGGTGAAGCCACACGAGATCGTTCCTGGGGATCTGGTGCTGGTCCGGAATTTCGATAGGAGGAGTCCGCTGGAGCCCCGTTGGCAGGAGCCGAAGCTTGTGTTATTAACAACAAAGACAGCAGTGAAGGTGGAGGGCCGCAAGGGCTGGCTCCACTCGAGTCATGTGAAAAGACACTATGGACTGCCGCCAAAACCAGACTCCCAGCCCTGCCCCGTTCCAGAGACTGATACTAAACTCCCCCTGGTAGAGAAAACTCCTTAAGAATTTCGTATGAAGTTGAGGTCTAGCAAGTCAGACAGTTTAATTGTTTAAGTCCTCCCCTAGGTGAAGCGGTTAGACAGGTTCCTGACATGTACAAGTTAGACCCCAATAGAGAGAGAGATAGACAGAAACAGATCAAGAAACATGAATATTGTAAATCTCTCCGCAGTCACTGCATTGTGACATTATTGATTATGTTTTTTCTGAGTCTTATGATTATTGCTGCAAGCATATTGCTACACATGTACTTTCCTATTTTCACACGTGCACATTCTTCTTCAAATGACACTGCCGAGCATACTTTCAGTGAATTGCCCCCGCACGAGTTATCTTACCGACTTGCGCTGCGCAACAATACATTCATCAGTATATTACATCATTCCCATCAGACCAGCAATGCTACCAATTGTTGGATATGTGGCCGACTCCCTCCCTATCAGAAGTACAAGGGAGTTCTGCCCCTCTTTCCGTACCCGTTCACACATAATGGTTCCTGTGGTGCATGGTTTAGTTTAATAAATTCTTTAGATTCTGATTCCGTAGTTTACCAGGGCAATTGGGTATGGGGAAATCTGAACACAGTTTTGCATAAAGTATGTTTCCCTGACAAGAAGGGTCTTCCCCAGAGGACAGGGACTGATCTAGAAAACGAAGTATATGGATTAGGTAATTTTACACTTAACCTCATGATTCTGAATGTCCAGTCTGAAGCCGAACCAGTCTTGCCCGCTATGTCAGTATTACCAGTCAAAGGTGAATTATGTGTCAGAAAGAATGGTTCAGTACACCTAGGTCATAGTAAATGTACTACTGTGATCGAATTCAGTGATAAAGGCAAGTCTACATTCAAAGCTTCCCGTCATTCTTATTTCATTTGTGGTCATACAGCATATATACGCTTACCTCTAGATTGGGATGGTACTTGTTACATTGCATTCCTTCTGCCACCTGTTTTCCCAGCCCCCCCTGATTATCATAGGGACTCCCATCTAGTACACAATAGACCCCAGAGAGATCTCCCGATTGTCGACTATACTGAAACGGCATGGGAGCAGTATACAGACTTCAATAAAGGTTTCTTTCCCTATTTAGGTGCTGTCTTTAATAGTAAACTGATACGTAAATTAACCAGAACCCTCGAAGCAGTAGTGAATGAAACTACTTCCACCCTAGGTAACTTAACAGAGGAGCAGTCTGCTATGCGGATTGTTGTTCTTCAAAATCGTCTTGTTCTTGACGTCATCCTGGCCGATAGGGGCGGAGCTTGTAGAGTCATCGGATCGAGTTGCTGTGTTTTCATTCCAGAAAACGCACCATCAGTATATAGAGCCATAACCCGTCTCCACAAGATTGCAAGTCAGATACACCAGAATCCAGGCACCTGGACTTGGTCCGGTTGGTTCTGGAGCGTGATATCAGCCTGGGCATGGAAAGTCCTATCCTTCCTCGGAATAGCCCTTCTCATAGTATTCAGTTGTTGCTTATGTTTACAGTGTGGGCCAGCGATTTGCGGTTTGTGCGCCACATCATGTATTCCCCATTCAAGTTCACGTTCTAAATCCCGCCTGAAAAAGGAAGAGCAAATGATGTTATATGAACAAATTGATGGACTAATGAAGATCGATATATCATGAAGGGTCCGTAGGGGACAAGGAGGGAATGAGGTAATATTAATTTTTATGGTCAATTGTGTCCCCTAACGTAGACCCCAACGGCTCCATGTACGTGCTTCAAGTACATGTATGTTCCCTCCACAACCAGCTATGAAGACGCAAATACATTTGCGTCCAACGTTAACATGTCCTCTTTCAGACCCACCATGAATGGGTCAAAAATTCAGTTCCTAAGTATGCCGTGCCACCGTCTTTACATGGTGCACTTTCACGTTTTCCTGGCTCTGGCAAGCTAGGCCCTGATTTCTGCCATCGAGACCTTTCTGCCTTCTGCCTCTGAAAGCTACAGCCTGGATCTGCATCCATGACCCTTACCCTACTCCCTGTGCGGCGAGCGGTGCCCGGCTCGGCCTGCTTGCCTGCCAAGACTGTATTTTGCCTTCAAGTTATCTGCTCCGCTCCTCGAAAATACATTCCTGTCTAGTGATTTAGGAAAACATCTCCCCAGCTGCAGAGCTGCAGAGCAAAGGGCCCAGCTTTTCTGTCTCCGTGCAAGTAATTCATTGCTCCCGTTACCATGGTAGGCCCATGGCCCCTCGCATTACACGTAGACACCTAGTCACATATGCATACATTAGCAGTCAGTATAGAATAGCCTCTGCCCGAGAGACCTTTCCTTCTAGATAATACAGTTCCTCAAACACAAGATATTAGATATGATTTGGGTTTAGGTTGTTCTGACACGCCAGACTTCTGTCTCCACGTATAGTGCTAAATGTCAAGTCCCCTTCACCCTCCAGTTCCACGTCAATCACACGTCATGCTGCTGCGCGCGCATCTCTGCCATATATTTCTGCTGACACTGCAGGATTCCTCTATGGATCCACCCACCTGTGACACTCTCATGTGATGTTTCTAGCACACACCTCCGTGTACGCCCTCGTACACGCCTTCTGTTACGCACATGTGTTCTTATCTCTTTTCTCTCAGCTGTTACGCCTTCTGTATCCATCACCATTGTATGCATTTACTATATATATTGTACTCTGTTAATAAAGCATTGTCTATCCCTTCCTGAACCTTCGTGGTGATGGAACATGATACCTGGTTCGAACCAATTCCATTTTATGGAATAAAACCCTTATAAACTCAGATGCCACGGACTCTGCCTCTCATTTAGATTGAGTTATTGTTATTGAACTTTACCGCATAGAAATTCCGCATAGGTAAACTTTATTTACCACACTGTGGTCAGTCCAGTGTAGTCCGGTGGAGTGGCTGAAGGCAACGTGGCTGCTGGCAGAGAAGATGGGGTTGAGCGTGTGGCCGGCGTAGTGGGTGGGGGTGCTCACCAGTTGCTGGAGTCCGAGGTTGGTGAGGTTGTCGAGCAGGGTGGTGGTGTTGTTGTCGTTGTTGTTCTCCAGGTGGAAGTTCAGGTCCCCTAGGAGGATGCAGTCTGATGAGGCGAAGGCGTGTGGGCTGATGAAGTCGGCGATGGCTTCACTGAATTGTGTGCGTGGGCCCGGGGGTCTGTAGATGAGGGTTCCTCTGAGGGTGGTCTTGGGGTCGGTGTGGATCTGGAAGTGTATGAGGGCGTCTTCGGAGTTGGTCGTGACGCCGATGGTGTTCCTGTGGATGATGGCGATTCCTCCTCTGGTTTGGTTGACGCGGTCCTTTCAAGTGATCTTGTAGCCGTCCGGGATGGCTGTGGCGATGTCGGGGGCTGAGGAGGCGTTCATCCAGGTTTCTGTGAGGAAGGCAACGTCTGGTGCTGTTGTGTCGAGGAGTTCCCATAGTTCAACAGCGTGTTTGTGGACGGAGCGGGTGTTGAGCAGGATGCACTTGAGGTGGTTGTTGTTGTTGCCTGGTCCGGGCGGTGGGGTGCAGGTTTGGACGCAGGTGAATTTGTAGACTTGGCAGGAGAAGGGTCCGTGGGTGCGCTTCGGGGTGGCTTGGTAGCAGGCAGATGGTCGGCCGGTGTTGAGCGCGTGGAGGGTGGTGGTGTCGTATCTTTGTCGGGTTTCTTGGTTTCGGCGGGGGCAAGGGGTTGTGGCGCTGGGCGCAGTCCAGGTGTGGACGGGCGCAGACAGGCTTGCCTTTGCGCGGCCTCCATATGAAGGGATGTGGGAGGGAGGAGCAGCTGGGAGGCGGGAGAGGGCGGTGAATGGGAACCAGGGGGGCGGGGCCGCAGGGGACGCAGCGGTGGGAAAGTACGAGGGGAGAGCAGGGGTACAGAAGGCAAAAAAGGGGGCACAGAGGGACGAGGGAAATGGGTCACACAGTACAGGGGGACAAAAGAACACAGTAAACAAAAAGGAAATACAGCTGGCAACAACAATTGACAATAAAGACCAACCGCAGTGGTGGTAACGCGGCGGGAAGAGGACGGGCACAAAAGCGAGCAAGAGGCAGCAGCGAAGTCAAGGGCACACAGGAGGGCTGTGTGGTGGCTGAGGGAGTGACCTACCTGGTGACAGGTGCACTGTCTTCCTGCAGCACAACAGAGGGGGCGGAGGTGTTGTTTGGGACGCAGGCCGGTCCCTCAGTAACGCCACTTGCTGGGCCATGAGGTCCACCATTTGTCCCATGCAGGTGTCGATGGACCTCATCAGCAGGATGAGCTCACGCAATAGTTCGTCAGACTGGCCACTTTGTCCCTGGACCTGTTCATATGCCCCGATGACTCTGGTGAAGTGGTCCAGGGATGGTGTGCCAACCTCCTGAGGTCTGGGGGTGACCCTGGCCCTCCCACCTGCCCTGCTGCCACGGACCTGTTGCCTCGCCACTGTGGCTCCACGCACACTCTCCCTGCCCTCCACAGTTGTTGTTGTGTCCTGGTCATCCCCTGGGACAGGGAGGGTGCTGCAGGTGGTGGTGGTGGTGGTGGTGGTGGTGGTGGTGGTGGCGGAGGCGGCAGCGGTGGAGGCACAGGCCGTGACTGCAGGGGTCTGCTGTGCTGTTGTTGTTGTAGCAGCCGTGGTGGTGGGGAGGATGGGGGCCTGGGACCTCTTGGGCCCTGGCACACCAGATGGGCTGGCCTGGAGCTCATCGTCCAAACTATCCTGGGAGTCAACATCCGAGAGTCCATGTACCGGGTTTGGAGACAGGCTCTGCTGGTCGTTGTTATCCTCAGCAGCACGTTCTTCATCACCTGTGGATTAGATGGTGAATGTTCAGTGTTGGGCACTGGGCAAGTATTCTGTTAGCTGCATGTCATCGACTGTCTGTACACTACACAATTGAGAGATCTTCACTATTATTATTAATGGCAATACTGGGCATAATTACATGGTGCAGAGGAACATCAATTACTCGTACATGTCATGTATCGATGCATTGCATGCAATTGCTACTGTGTGTAGTGATGCAGGTCTCCCACCCCCAAACAGGCCTCCCAGGCAAGATGGCTACCTACTTGTTAGGTGAGGGTGAACAGTGCAATGGCTGACACATGCTTCTGGGTGGGGAAGGGCTCCATCTTGGTAGGCTGTGGGACAGGGGGAATTGTGGGAAAATTGGTACAGGCCTCCCTCCCCCAAACAGGCCTCCCAGGCAAGATGGCTACCTACCTGTTAGGTGAGGGTGAACAATTCAATGGTGTTTGGGTTGTGCAAGGAAGTACATATCAGTGTGTTGGTTGACATTTGTTTGTACTTACCAGCCTCCATTCCCCCGGATACTCCTGTGAGACTCTCAGGATGCAGTATGGCAAGCACCTTCTCCTCCCATGTTGTGAATGTTTTCTGTGGGGTGGGAGGGCCACCGCCAGTCCTGTCAGCCAGCTCCCGGTTCTTGCTTCTCCTCTCTTTGACAACCCTCTTGAGATCATGCCACCACTTCATGATCTCCTTCTTGGATCGCGGGGTGGTCCCTACTGCATTGACCCTTTGAACTATCCTTTCCCACATTTGTGTCCTTGTGGCTAATGGTGTCTGTTGGACCAGGCTACCAAACAGTTGTGGTTCCACTCTCACTATCTCATTGACCATGACTGTCAACTCACTCTCTGTGAATTTGGGCATTTTCTGTGCTGCCATGGTGTGTGGTATATGAAGTGTTTGTGGGTGCAGGGGTGTGTGTGGTGGGTGTGGTGTTGAGGTGTGAGGTGTGTTGTGTGGTGGGGGAGTGTTGGTGCTGGTGTGATGGTGGTTTTGATGGTGGTGGTGTGTGTGCTGTGTTCTTTTGCCTTTCCTGTCAGATCTGGTATATGCCCTTCTCTTCTGGAGTGTTGCAAAGGATTGTGGTCAGTAAAGGGGTTGGTTTTATGCTCAGCTGTGTGGGTGTGTCAAAATCGGATTTTGATGTCAGGTGTGTTGTGGAATTGTATCTTTTTGTTTGGGCATTTGTTTTTTCATTGTTATGTGTTTTGTGTATTTGTAGGGCATGGCTACTTTACTTTGTGCAAAGTTTGGCATCGTTGCGGTGTTTTGGCATCGTCCGCCATGTTTTTCATGTTCCGTCCCAGCGGTGGCTATGCTGCAGCTCTTCCGCTGTCTCTCCCATTCACTCCTGTGTGCAACCGCGGCGGTCGGAAACAGCGGATCGTACCGCGGGACCATCGGGGATATCCTAATTTACTGTGCAGTGTCTCCGCTTTGCTTGCGGCGGGTAGCAGCTTTTCTGCTGCGTTTCCGACTGCCGCGGACGGTTTTTGGACGTCACCGCCCGTGTTGGGCAGTTTTGGTTCGCCCGCTACCGCCGCAGTGAGTCTTTTTTGGCGTTTGATCCTAATTTGACTGCTGGTTTATCCGCGGTACCGGCGGGCGGTTGTTTCTCGCCTCCATGGCCGTCAGGGTGGTTTTCCGCCCGCTATCCTAATGGGGCCCTAGATTTTTGCAAACGATATTAAACACTTCTATCTTTTTTAAATCAATATTACTTACCTTAAGTCGATTTTTTACCACAATATTCTTGCTGTTGATATTTCTCACTCATAATATTTGTGACTCGATATTTCTGCCAGGCGATATTTACACGTCGATATTGTGTCTCATCACCTAATATTCCCACTCCAATAACTACAACAATAGGGAAAGTGTTGGATAACGAAAGGGTACAAATTAGTATTTGAACTCCAATGAGTGCAACAGTAGGGTAAATGTTGGAAAGCGGATGAATTACATTTACTATTCCAACTCCAGTCAGTGCAACAGTGGGGAAAGTGTTGAATAACAGAGGGGTCAAAATTACTATTACCACTCCAGTGAGTGCCCCAGTAGGGAAAATGTTGGATAGTGGAGGGGTAAAAATTACTATTTCCAATCCAATGAGTACAACAGTAGGGAAAGTGTTGGATAGTGAAGGGGTAAAAAATACTATTCCCACTCCAGTGAGTGCAACAGTAGGGTAAGTATTGGACAGCAGAGGGATTAAATTTGCTAATCCAACTCCAGTGAATGCAACAGTAAAGAAAGTGTTGGATAGTGGAGGGGTAAAAATTATTATTCCCACTCCAGTGAGTGCACAGTAGGGAAAGTGTTGGATAGCGGAGGGCTACAAATTATTATTCCGACTCTAGTGAGTGCAACAGTAGGGAAAGTGTTGGATAGCGGAGAGGTAAACATTACTATTCCCATTCCAGTGAGTGTAACAGTAGGGAAAATGTTGGATAGCAGAGGAGTAAAAATTACTATTCCCACTCCAGTGAGTGCAACAGTAGGGAAAATGTTGGATAGCAAAGGGGTAAAAATTACTATTTCCACACCAGTCAGTGCAACAGTAGGGAAAGTGTTGGATAGCGGAGGGGAAAAAACACTATTCCGACTCCAGTGAATGCACCAGTAGGGAAAGTGTTGGATAGTGGCGAAATAAAATTTACTATTCCCACTCCAATCAGTGCAACAGTAGGGAAAGTGTTGGATAGCTGAGGGGTAAAAATTCCTATTCCCACTCCAGTGAGTGCAACAGTAGGGAAAGTATTGGATAGTGGCAGGATAAAATGTACTATACCCACTCCAATCAGTGCAACAGTAGGGAAAGTGTTGGATTGCACATGGGTAACAATTAATATTCTCACCCCAGTCAGTTAAAAATTAAAAACAAACAATATGCTAACAACAACAATATTTAAAAATCAAATAAATAAAATATATATAAATACGTAAAAAATTAAAATGCAAATATATTTAATGTAAAAAATATAAAAATATATTATAATGTTAAATACATATGACAAACACCTACAAATATTATATTAAATAAAATAAAAAATAATTTTCAAACAAATGCATTTTTAATTAGAAACTATTTAAAAACAAAAACGTTAATTATTACATAAATTTACTTTTTTTTATTTCTTACCCTATAGCACCACACAATTCACAACCCACATGAATTTAAAATGAACCATCATGAACTGAATAGCCAGAGAGGCAAATTCTACCTCGGCTCTATTCATGAATTGAGGTATTTAAGCTATAGATGCATAGGCCCTCATTACATTAGGTCTTTCTATATACAAGAGTAGTCTTACCTAGAAGGGCCCGATTACGATCCCGTTAGGAAGGCTCTCCCAGAGCCACCCGTAGCCTTACCTTCCGACCGGGGGGAGAAAAAACCAGCAGCATTCCGGTGGATAGAGGGGTTTGCCAGGGATGTGTTCTAGCTCCCACCCTTTTTTCCTTGTATATCAACGGAGTGGTTGAGCATTTATTTATTTAATGCCATTTATAGAGCGCGTACAATTACCCTTAGGCGTCTCGGCGCTGAAATTGCATTGAAGTCTCACCCTAGACAGAAAAAAAGCGGAAAAGTGGATTACTGATTAAAAAGCCATGTCTTCAGTTTTTTTCTGAACTGAAGAAGAGTCGAACTAGTTCTTATGTGGATGGGTAGGGTGTTCCAAAGTCTAGGGGCCGCGATTGAAAAGCGGCGATCACCCCAGGAAACTGTACGGCTACGTTGAACCACTAGCTGGTTAAAAGATGTGGATCTGAGCATTCTCGAAGGATTGTAAGGAATCAGTTGTTTTTTAAGGAATCGAGGTCCTAAATCCTGAAGTGATTTAAAAACAGTGCACAGAGATTTAAATTTGACCCTATTGTGAATGGACAGCCAGTGGTATTTTTTAAGCGTGTCCGTGATGGGTGCAAATCTAGGTTTTTTTGCAAGTACGCGGGCAGCAGCATTCTGAACGGTCTGTAATTTTTTGATGACTCTGTTCTGGGCATTAAGCAACAGACCGTTACAGTAGTCTAATGAAGACAACACTAGCGAAGAGACTAGTGTTTTTGCTGCTGCTTCAGGTAGGTAAGGTATGATTTTCCTTACAATACGTAACTTAAAGTGAGCATTAGCAGCCACTTTATTCGCATGGGCCATGAAGTTGAGCTGGTTGTCAAAGGTGACACCTAAGTTTCTAACTTTGACCGTGGGGCAAGGAGGTGTGCCCATGGCCGCTGGCCACCAGGTTGCCGACCAGGCTGGGGAGAGCTTACCGAAGATAACCACCTCTGTTTTATCAGAGTTGAGCTTCAGGCAATTTCTTGCCATCCACTCACTAATAGCAGTCATCCCATCTTGGAAACTCTCCGCCATCTTCTGTCCATCACCCTTTATGGCCAGAACCAACTGGGTGTCGTCGGCGTATGAGGTCAGGCCCATCCCGTATGCTTTGATGACACTAGCAAGGTCCGACACGTATATATTAAATAGTGTCGGACTCAGGGATGAGCCTTGTGGGACCCCACACGGTAACGACAGATCGGCCGATTGGAAGGGGCCCAGGGTGACCGCCTGGGTTCTATTGGCCAGGAAGGAGGCCAGAAGATCTCTAGCAGTAAGCTGAATGCCCATCCTCTCGACACGGTCGACCAAGATCTTGTGGTCGACCGTGTCGAAGGCAGCAGACAAATCAAGGAGGACTAATACGGCAGTACCTCCTTGGTCACGGATGACTCTTATGTCGTCGGCTGCTTTAATGAGAGCGGTTTCCGTGCCGTGATGTTTACGGAAGCCGAACTGTGTATCATCCAGCAAATGATTGTTCTCTATATAAGCTGACAACTGCTGGTTCATGGCCTTTTCTATAACCTTCGCTAGGAAAGGGAGACTTGCAATAGGGCGATAATTTTTTAGTTCGCTTTTGTCTAACCCCGGTTTTTTAAGCAGAGGTTTGATTAGTGTATTTTTCAGCGAGTCGGGGTAGGATCCGGATGCCAGAATAGTGTTACAGAGAGTGGTTATAATGGGGATGACTATATCTGGTACTGTGGCAAGTACAGAGGTTGGGCAGGGGTCCAAAGCTGATCCAGCTTTAATCGTGTTAAAAATGCTTTTAACTTGATCAGTGGTAAGGGCATTGAAGGATGTCATAGTGGTACTAGCCGGAGTCAGAAGAGTGATCGGAGGAATAGTAACACTGCTGTGGACCTGGTCAAGATTAAAAGCTTGATAAATGTCATTGACTTTAGTAAAGAAAAAGTCTGACAAGGCATCGCATAAGGTTTGTGATGGGGGTGGATTAAGATCCGGGGCATTACCCGCAAGGGTTTTAGCAACGTGATAAAGCTCTTTGCTAGAATTTTTGGCAGATTCTATATGGCGAGTGTAATAATCCTTTTTTGTTGTTATTATCATTGATTTATAAGTAGCCAGGGCTTTCTTATAATTGTCCTTGGTTTCAGTGTCATAAGTTCTTCGCCATTGTCGTTCCTTATTCCTAGTAAGTTGTTTTTGGTCTTTTAGTTGTTTCGTATACCACTGAGCTTTGGGCCTATTTCTATTTTTAGAAATTGATTTGGTGGGTGCCAACTGAGTTGAAGCTTCACCCAACCATTTTTGAAATTGATTAGTGGCAGTCGTTGGGTCAGTGGATAGTTCTGGGGTTGTAGTGTTGAGAAGCAACCTTAAATCATTGGGGTTAATGTCCTTCCACGCTTTGAACGTGCCCTTTATAGCAGGAGACATTTTGTTACTCTGCGGACTTTTGATAGTAAGTCTACAAAAGATGACTGAATGGTCTGTCCAGGTCATTGGAAGAACAGAAGTGATGGACAGTCCTTCCACATTAGTGAAGATTCCGTCCAGCGTATGGCCTGCCTGGTGAGTAGAGGTTGTAACCAGCTGTCTAAGGCCCATCGTGTCTAGGTCTGATACGAGGGTTGTGGTATCCCTATCACCGTGGAGCTCCAGATGAAAATTGAAATCACCCAATATCGTGGTGAATTCTTCTGCCGCTATAGATTCGGTGATATTGGTAAGATTTGAAAGGAACGCGGATCTAGTGCCAGGGGGTCTATATATCAGTGTTCCCTTAAAATTATACGTGGGGGCCAGATTAATATCAAAATGCATGGCTTCGCATGCATTGATAGGGATAGGTGAACAGCGCGTTTTGTATAGGTCTCTTGCTATGATGGCAATTCCACCTCCTTTACCTTTGGGCCTGTCCTGCCGATAGGCACTATAACCAGGGGGAACTGCTATAGCATAGTCAGGGGCAGATGCTTCATCGGACCAAGTCTCTGTAATATAAAGGATATCCAAATTATAATCATTAATAAGGTCGGCTATGTCCTGGCAGTGCTTACTCAAGGAACGCGCATTGACAAGTGCCAAGGAAATATGTGTGTCAGCCTCAGTAGCTCGGGTTTGGATATGCAGCGTGGGGTTAACAAGCATGGACGGAGAGTTACAATGTGAACACCGTGTACCTGATGCCGATGGTGTGAGCAATACATCAGCTTTAGTACATAGCGGAGCATAGGAAGGGCACAGCTCCATGAGTTCGTTGCGGGAGTAAATGGTGCGAGACGCAGGGGCCATGACCCTGGGCCCGGTCCCGGCGCGGACGGGCGCAGACGGGCCCGTCTTTGGCACTCCTTCGGTGCGCCGCCGGCGCGCCCGCTGCGCCCGCCCGCTGCGCGGACGGGCGGTGATGTTGTTTTTATGCATAATTTGGGCGGGGTGTGAGGAGGGTGGGAGGGGCGCAGAGCTCTCGGCCAGCCTTCCCAAAGTAAGATGGCGGCCAAGTTCTGTTCCAAGCTTCCCTGCGCCTGACTACAGCGGCGCTGAGGGAGGGCAGATCGAGTCTAGGTAAAGTAATCTCACCTCAGGGGACAATGTGCTAAAAACGGAGCTGTTTAAAACATTTACAGGGCATAAAAACAAATTATTGTCACAATCGTTTTTCACCTAAGTAAATATATGAGAGGTGCAAGGGAGCACAGTAAGACCTCCGGCTTCCGCCTCAGAGGGAAACAAATAGCAATTACACGCGTTAGCTGAAAGACGCGATTTAAATACCCTGGGAGGGCGGGAGGGGCGCAGAGCTCTCGGCCAGCCTTCCCAAAGTAAGATGGCGGCCAAGTTCTGTTCCAAGCTTCCCTGCGCCTGAAAGATTTTGAAAGATGTTGAAAGATCCTTCAGACGAACCATCCCTGGCGGGGGAGCGTGTCCCCACACTTCTATTTGCCGACGACACGCTCCTCCTGTCCAAATCCCCAATGGGTCTCCAAAAACTCCTTAACAACTTCCAGAACTTTTGTGCAGAACGGGGCCTGGTAATCAATACCGATAAAACTAAGTATCTTTTTTTTTTTTTTAATTTGTTTTTATTGCAGAATTAGAAACCATCACATATAATTGCTCAACCAGTATACTCATGGTGTCCCCCCGCATCAATCATAAGAGCTTAAACCATACACAGCCATTCAGCCCGCATCCCCGAGGCCGGGCGGCACAGCGTCCTAGTTAGCAGCAAGACATCATGGTGAGCGCCCCTGAGGGACAATGGTCGAAATCGCTGTACGTATCCGCATTTTACCCCCCCAACCCCAAACTATCCCCAATATCAGCCATCCTAGTCCAACATTCTAGTGATACGGAGCCGCTGCAGTCCCGTTCCTCGTTCCCTACGGGGGCCTCGTCATGTCCGTCCCATGCTCCCCTGCTGCCCCCCACTATCCTCCCACTCTCCTCAGACCCAGCAGACTGTCCCAATCCAGAATCGCTACCTTATCCAACCTGTCTCCCGGCTCTTAACCCACCCCTAAACAGCCCCTAAACAACCCCCTAGTCCCACCCCGCCTGCAACCGCTAATGGTGTGTGTCATGGTCCCGACTCTTGCTTGGGTCCTGCTACAGATCTGCTAATACTCCCGTTCCCATATGCCTCGTGGTGTCCTTGAGTCCTATCAATTCAGTCCTCATCCTCCACCAATGAATCACGCAAAGCCTGCACTATCAATTCCCATGCACGCGCTGACTCTAAGGACTTTTCATTGTCAAGCTTAACAGCCTGCCTCATTCGGAGCACACTCACGCACTCGGACCACCTCAACAAGTCATTCGCCCACCTCCTCACAGACGGTCCCTCCCTGGACTTCCAGTGCCAGGTGATCTCTCGTTGCGCCAGTATCAGCCCTAGGTCGATAAACTTGCTTGTCACCTTAGTGTGTTTAGTATGTGGGAACCAGAGCAACAAGCATGCCGCCATATCAAATTCCACCTCCCTGTCAGTCACCTCATTTAGAAGGTCCCCTACCTCCGCCCAGTAAGCTCCCAATTTCGGACAGTTCCAGAGCAGGTGATCCATATCTGCCTCCAACGCCAAACACCTCGGACACCGCGCGTCCTGCACCTGGAAGTACCGTTTGATCTTCTCCGGAGTCAAGTAGGCCCTATGTAATACAAAGAAGTGCACCCGTTGGAAGCGCGCATTCCTCGTGCCCTTCCACGTGCGCTTAAGAATGTGGCTCCACACCGTATCCGGAATGGGCTTACCTACGCTCGCCTCCCATTTCGCTTTCAGCCCCAGGAGCGGATCCAGCCCCTCGTGCAGCATCCTGTTATGTAGGCAGGTCACCTCCTTAAAGGTGCCAGCGGCCATCACTACATACTGACATGCCATAGTCGTGTCCGGTTCAATGAGCCCCCCTTTCCAGTGCTTCTGAATGGCCGTCACCACCGCCGCATGCAAGAGGAAGCTCCCCTCTGGCAACCCAAACTGTTCCTGTAGTACCCCGAAGGGCACCAACGTCCCATCAACATACAGGTCCCCTAACACCTGCAGACCCAACTCCTCCCAGTCCGACAGTGGGGACCAATCGCCCCCATGCGGCAGTGCAGTCAGCATGCCTATCGGTATCTCCGGTGCATACGGTCGGGTCGCCTTCGCCCTCCTTAGACTCCTCAGCCAGCACAACCTGAGCGTCCGCTCTTCCATGGTGAGGCCACGCAGCTCCAGCTTCTGCTGCATAACGATATAGGCCAGGACATGGCGCTGTATCCCCAGCTCACGGCTGCGCTCCGGCCCTCTGAACACCCTAGCCACATGTTGTGTAAGAACCTGAAGCTGCGCCGCCAGGTAATACAACTCAAAATCAGGGATGGCCATCCCTCCCTCAATCTTAGGGCGAAGCAACGTGTTCAGCGCCACTCTACGGCGGCCCCGCCCCCAAAGGAAGCCAATAACCATCGTCCGCAAGTCCCGAAAGATCCTCTGAGGAATCCAGATGGGCAGCGTTCGGAAATAATATAGGAGTCGTGGGAGCGCCACCATTTTCAACAGAGCAATCCTACCTAACACCGTCAAGGGGAGGGATGCCCAAAAGGACATACTACCTCTCAGCGCCCGTACGCACCGTCCAATATTGCCCTCCAATAGGTCCGCGGCCTCGTGGTAGATACGGACTCCCAAATAAGTAAAGCAAGATGGCTCCCAGACCACCCCCAAGTCACGTGCGGGGCGAGGTGCTTCCGCCCGGAGCGGGAAGACACAGGTCTTCGCCCAGTTAACCCTGAGGCCCGACAGCCGGCCAAACTCAGACAGCATTTCCATCGCCCCTTCCAGAGCCCGTTCCGTGTCCTCCATGTATAGCAGCAGGTCATCCGCGTATAGCGAGATGTGGTGCAGCTGCCCACCGCTTGCCACCCCTGCATAGCTGTCTCCCGATCTAGCGCGCACCGCCAAGGGTTCCATCGCCAATGCGAACAAAAGAGGAGAAAGGGAGCACCCCTGTCGCGTTCCCCTACCAACTGGATAAGGCGCGGACACCAAACTGCCCAGGCGTACTCGCGCCGTTGCCGAGGAATACAGCACCTTCGTCCACCTGCGGAACCCTTCACCAATACTAAACCTCACCAGCACTTCATCCAGATAGACCCATTCCAAACTATCAAACGCCTTTTCAATGTCCACAGACAACACCGCCTGGGTACCATCTGTATCCACTATACCATCCAGTATCCCAAACAGGCGACGGATATTTGACGCTGTGCTTCTCGTGGGGATAAACCCCGCCTGGTCCCTGTGCACCAGGTCCGTCATGTGTGGAGCTAACCTGGTGGCCAAAATCCAGCTCAATATCTTGTAGTCCACCGTCAGCATAGACAATGGCCTGTAGGACCTCACATCAGTTGCTTCCCTGCCAGGCTTTAGCAACGGCACTATCAGTGCCTCCCTCATTGACCCGGGCAGACCCCCCAACCTGTAAGCTTCCGTGTACACCACCAGCAGTCTCGGCGCCAAACTATCAACGTACTTCTGATAGAACTCCACTGGTAGGCCATCCACACCGGGCGTTTTATTTCACGCCATGTGCCTAATGGCCGTCCTTATCTCGGTCAGTGTGATAGGCCCACCCAAGTTTTTTGCATCGTCATCGTCCAGTACCGGAAGCTGCCCTGACTCCAGATACTCCGCGATTTCGTGGTCCGCTACTCCCAGCTGACTCTCGTACAGCTCCGCATAATAGGCCCGAAAGCACTCCAGCACCGCCGATTGGGAATATACCGTTTCCCCCTGTGCATTTTCGATGCTTAGGACCGGGCAGCCTCTGAGCTCGGGATTAGCAAGCCTGGCCAGGAGCGTACCCACCTTATCCCTTTCGGCATGCGCTCTGATGGCGTACTGTCTGTAATCATAGCTTCGGAGCCGTTCCGTCTCGGTGGCTACCACCTCCTTCGCCTCCATCAACCGGGCCTGCAATTCCGGTCGGGTCGGCCTACGCCGCTCTAGTTCCCTCAGTTTCTCCTCCGCACTGGCAAGCGCATTCAGCACCGACAATCGAGCATTCGAAAACCTACCCAAGCATACACCTCTCACCACCACTTTCATCGCATCCCATTCAGTGGATCTACACGTGGCCGTACCCTCATTCTCACCGAAGTACTGATCAATGCCCTGTTGGACTGCGTCACTAAATACTGAGTCCTCCAGCGTGTCGGGCCGAAGCCGCCATGTCGAAATCGCGGAACGCTCCCGCTGCCATTGGATATGTACCAGCAGAGGATTGTGATCCGAAATGGTCCTGGTCAGATACTCCGTATGAGAGACCAATGGGGCTAGGGACCCACCACACAGTACCGAATCAATTCTAACATGGAGAGCATGGAGTGCTGAGAAAAAGGAGTAGTCCCTAACATCCCTGTGTTGTTCCCGCCACACATCCAACAGCCCCCACCTATCCTGCCAATTCTTCCTATGCATGGCTAGCTTGCGTACCGGGGAGTCAACCAGGGGAGGGTGGGATCTGTCTAAGGCCACATCGGTGATCGAATTAAAGTCCCCCCCCAATATCACAGGGCCCGCTAGAAAGGAGGCCAAGGACCCGGACAAACCATCGAAAAAGCGGGCCTGATCAACATTTGGGGCATATACACAGCTGAAAACCACATCCCTACTATATAACCTCCCCTCCACCGCCACCTATCTGCCCTCGGGATCCACCACTTGATTCAGCACCTGAAACGGTATCCCCGCCCTCACCCATATCAGTACCCCTCTAGCGAATGCTGAGTAAGTGGTGCCAAAAACCTGACCCCGCCATCTCTTCTGTAACGCGGTGCACTCCTGTTTCGTTAAATGAGTCTCCTGCAACATGGCGACCTGAACCCCCCTCCTCACCAAATACGCATGTACTTTGCGGCGTTTGACCATAGTTCGTAGCCCTCGGACATTCCACGTCAGGCATTTCAAGTTAGGTAACGTCCCCATACCAGCACAGAGCGATCCAGTTCAAGTGCAGCCAGCCAATACCCACACCATAGCAGTTGCCCCCCCAGAACAAACCATTGAAAAGAAAACTCCCCAAACCCCACTCCCCAGGACAGAGCCCACAAACCCGGTGTCAGCCCCGATCCAAACCTGAAACCAAACACACATCAGACTAACCTGTGGTCGCCACCACAGAAGGCCTTAAGGGCCCTGGGGGGGGTGAGTTATCGCCGACCCCGGCAAGCGGAGCCCGCGCCCCGCGCTCCCCATCCCGCCATGTCAATGCAGCGCCCTGCCCGCGACCCACCCAGGTCCAACAGGATGCCACCCTACCAAAAATCGTGTCCAAGTCCCAATGAAAAATCAGCCATGGAAAATCTCATCAGATGTCTGGGGGGTGACCACCGGCCCCTTCGAGCTTTCCGCATCTGAAAGTTCCTCACCGGTCCTGCCGCCGTCGTCGCCAGAGTCCGTCGCTGCCAGTTCACACTCCGGCTGCGATCTCGTAATGGCCGCCGTCGCCGCAAGCGCCCCTCTCTTGTCCGCGGCCATTTGGGCCTCCCGTTTCTCTCGCTGGCGCCTATTGCGGGAGCGGATCCTTTGGGACTGCCGGACCCGAGGCGGTTTGGGCTGATCTCGTCGACTTTTGTGATTCCTGTCCGTGCCAGCTCTGTATGATTCCAGCCACAGCCATGCTTCATCCGGGGTCTGAAAAAAGTGCGTGGCCCCATCCAGGATTATCCGCAGCTTGGCCGGGAAGAGCAGGGAGTACTGGATGCCCTCCTCCCTCAGCTCCTTCTTCACTGCCAGAAATGACGCCCTATTCTTCTGGACCGCCTGAGTGTAGTCCGGGAAGATCGTGACCCCACTGTTTTCCACCTCATAGGGGCCCGAAGCCCGAGCTCTCTGGATTAGGAGGTCCCGGTCTTTATAATGAAGGAGCCTCACCACCATCGGTCGGGGGGGCGGCCAAGCGCCGGTGGACGAGCCGGAACCCTGTGAGCTCGTTCCAACGTAAAGAAGGAAGTGAGTCCCTCCGGTGCCACCACAGTCCGGAACCATTCCTCCATGTAGGCCACCGCATCCTCCCCCTCAATCCGTTCCGGCAGGCCTACGACCCGCACGTTGTTCCGTCTGTTGCGGCTTTCGGCATCCTCCGCCCGTCGTTCCAGCATGTCCAGCCGAGTCAGGATGTCTGTTATCTTATGTTCCGCGGTCACCACCGCTGGTTTCAGGTCCAATAAGAGCTGTTCATGGTCCTTCACCTTATCCGCCAACTTAGCGTGATCCGCTCGCAGGAGCCCCAGCCCCGTAGCGACCTGCGCAATGTCCTGCTGCAATGCCTCCTTGGTCGAGGTGATAGCTTCTAGTATGGCATCCAAGCGTCGGTGGAGCCTCTGCTCCTGATCCACCATCGGCGGGGGGCCCTCTTCGACCCGAGGTAGAGCGGCCATCTCCTCCTGGCGCTGCTCCGTAGTGGTCGCTCCCCCAGCAGCCGCCATCTTAGGTTGCTCTGTCGTCACCGCACGGGCGGAGGGCCTCGCCAAGCCCAAGTCCCAACAACCACTGTCCAGTGGGACGTGCTTCAGCAGTGATCGCAACAGGGTATCACCACACTGCCCGTACTCCAGGAAGCAGGGGGACCGGGGCCGTGCACCTCACAGTCACCAGGACCGGAGGGTGGGGGAGGGGAAAGGAGTAGAGACGAGTCGTCGCCCCCAGTTGCCCCGAACAGATGTTGGGCATCAATCTCCCCGCCTTCAGGACCCCATCTACAGGTCCCACAGCTCCAATCTCGCTGGTGCAGACCACCCCGCCAGTCAAAGCCAAGTCCGCTCAGTTTCGGTTTCCGAGGCCATCGGTCCGCGCCGCCGCCATCTTCTTCACACTCCGGGCGACACCTCTGCCGTCGTCTCACGAGGTCTCCACGGGGCCAGCGAACCCCAAATAAAGCTTTCCGCCGCTCCCAGTGGCTCCCCAACTCTTCGTAGGCCAGTCAAACCGACCAGGGGTCGCTCCGGGCGCTGATTTCAGGAGAATTAGCGGGATCCTGCGCGGAGCTGCAAGCTCACGCCGCCATCCCGATCGGCGTCCAAGCCACGCCCCTAAAACTAAGTATCTTGTGATGAATCCCCCAAAAAATCTGTACGTCCCCCCAAGTTGAATGGGGTACCTTTGGGGAGGGTAGAAGTATTTGATTACCTAGGCATCCATTTGTCGCACAATATGCAGTGGGCCCCCCATCTAGATAAAATGTTGCTAGCCCATAAGAGGGTAACTGGGGCCCTTCTGAAGGAGCAACGCTCTTGTGCTATAAGACCTATAGCCCCTGTCATCGACATTTATAAAGCAAAGGGAGTTAGCTCTGCTCTGTATGGGGCAGAGTTATGGGGTTCCTGCAATATAAACGAACTGTCAAAATCTGAGAGGAAGTTCTGCAGGGCAATTATGTCACTTCCCCAAGGCATTCCCATGACCCCATTAATGCTCGATCTAGGTTGTCGACCCATCGAAGACCTAGCAAAGTTCCGGCCCCTACTCCTATGGGCCCGGCTGTGGCGAGTCCCGGAGCTCGCCAACTATGCGAAAGGACTCTCTGAGATTATGTCACTACCAGGATGGCACAGAATTAAATGGCTAATAGACATGAAATCCCTTTTGTGTGACTTGGGCTTAAGTGAAACCTGGTCAAATAAGGCATCCCCTCCAAAGGCAACACTCAAGAGTTTGTACTGGAATTGGATTTTGACTAATAGGAGTACAAATCGCACATTGGGCAGATTGACGGAGGACTTCCTGAGTTTCAAGGACCTACCAATTCGGGAACTCTACTTAGACATTATTGAGAAACCACTTGATAGGTCTCTTTACTTTAAATTTAGAACTGGAACTCTTCCTCTGCACTCCTTTACATCACAGTGGAAATCGCCAGCTCAGACTACAGAGTTTTGCCCCTCGTGCCCACTCAAACAGGAGTCAGTGGCACACTTTTTGTTTGAGTGCCAGGAGTATGCCCGACCAAGAAGAAAATGGCTTAAGCAATTGTGTCGCTTGCTGGGGACCAGGCATCATGTTGAGGCACTACGTATTTTAATGTCAGACTCACGACCACTGTATGCTTGTACCCTCTCAAAATTTTTATCGTGGGCCTGGTGTATTAGAAGCAAAAGCTTAAAGCAAATGTTTAATTCTTCTTTTAACCAAAAAATTTTAACATGTGTTCTTTAACGGAAAACCTAGTTTTTTAACGTTGAATGTAATTAACCCGCTGTATTTTAATCAAATGAATTGGTGTGTTTTTATTGTGCAGCTTTTATGATAATTTTTATCGAAATAAAGCCTTTGACTTGACTTGAGTAAAAATTACTATTCCCACTCCAGTGAGTGCAACAGTAGGGAAAATGTTGGATAGCAAAGGGGTAAAAATTACTATTCCCACACCAGTCAGTGCAACAGTAGGGAAAGTGTTGGATAGCGGAGGGGAAAAAACACTATTCCGACTCCAGTGAATGCACCAGTAGGGAAAGTGTTGGATAGTGGCGAAATAAAATTTACTATTCCCACTCCAATCAGTGCAACAGTAGGGAAAGTGTTGGATAGCTGAGGGGTAAAAATTACTATTCCCACTCCAGTGAGTGCAACAGTAGGGAAAGTATTGGATAGTGGCAGGATAAAATGTACTATTCCCACTCCAATCAGTGCAACAGTAGGGAAAGTGTTGGATTGCACATGGGTAACAATTAATATTCTCACCCCAGTCAGTTCAAAATTAAAAACAAACAATATGCTAACAACAACAATATTTAAAAATCAAATAAATAAAATCTATATAAATACGTAAAAAATTAAAATGCAAATATATTTAATATAAAAAATATAAAAATATATTATAATGTTAAATATATATGACAAACACCTACAAATATATTAAATAAAATAAAAAATAATTTTCAAACAAATGCATTTTTTAATTAGAAACTATTTAAAAACAAAAACGTTAATTATTACATAAATGTACTTTTTTTTATTTCTTACCCTATAGCACCACACAATTCACAACCCACATAAATTTAAAATGAACCATCATGAACTGAATAGCCAGAGAGGCAAATTCTACCTCGGCTCTATTCATGAATTGAGGTATTTAAGCTATAGATGCATAGGTCCTCATTACATTAGGTCTTTCTATATACAAGAGAAGTCTTACATAGAAGGGCCCGATTACGATCCCGTTAGGAAGGCTCTCCCAGAGCCATCCGTAGCCTTACCTTCCGACCGACTCGCCCGGTGAGCTGGTCCATCCAAACGACGCAGTAGGATGCGCAAAACCCTTCAATATGCGAACAACGCATACGCTCCCATTCGGCTTCATTTTCTCAACTAGAAGCCTCTATAAACTCTGAAAGGAGTTGTACAGAGGCATTTCCCAGTCAGATTCTGACCTGCCAAGTACGATGCGTACTTCATATGCGCCGAACAGGTCGCCACTTCCAGCACATCAGAACATCCAGAAGAGGAGTATTTCAGCTCCGATTCACGCCACAACACGATCCCTGTGAACAAGACGGTGCAGCCATGTATCCTATCGAGCATGTCATCCCTATACTCTATGCCTATGGCCGATACTACAACCCCAACTGACGCTTCAGTCACAGACGGTAAGTCAGATGCCTACCCACACAAAAACGCTACTACCCCGCGAAAGGCAACATAATACACAGCTTGTGAGAAACCAAAGTCAATTTTGGGGTGGGGGGGAGTTCTTGCAGCAATGTAGAGGCAAGGGGGTGGTGGATGCCTAACACTACCAGCGTTTCCCACCCCATGGGGGGTGGATGCCTAATACTACCAGCAATCTAATGCCCATAGGGGGGTTGGATGCCTAACTCACCCACCGTTGTCCACTCCATAATGGGTGGATGCCTAGCAGTCACACAGTTGTCCAACCCCATAGGGGGTGGATGCCTATCACGCCTACCATTGTCTACCCCATAGGGGGGTGGATGCCTAACACTACCAGCGTTGCCCACCCCATAGGGGGGTGAATGCCTAACTCACCCATCGTTGCCCACCCCATAAAGGGGTGGATGCCTATCACTCCCACCATTGTCTAACCTATAGAGGGGTGAATGCCCCTCACTCCCACCATTGTCTACTCCATAGGGGGTGGATGCCTAACACTACCAGTGTTGTCCACCCCATAGGGGGGTAGATAGCTAACTCACCCGCTGTTGCCCTCCCCATAGGGGGGGTGGATGCCTAACAGTCCCACTGTTGTCCACCCCATAGGGGGTGGATGCCTATCACTCCCACCATTGTCTACCCCATAGGAGGGTGGATGCCTAACACTACCAGCGTTGTCCACCCCATAGGGGGGTAGATAGCTAACTCACCCGCTGTTGCCCTCCCCATAGGGGGGTGGATGCCTAACAGTCCCACCGTTGTCCGCCCCATAAAGGGGTAGATGCCTATCACTCCCACCATTGTCTACCCTATAGAGGGGTGGATGCCCCTCACTCCCACCATTGTCTACCCCATAGGGGGGGTGGATGCCTAACACTACATGCGTTGTCCACCCCATAGTGGGGTGGATAGCTAACTCACCGGCTGTTGCCCTCCCCATACGGGGGTGGATGCCTAACAGTCCCACTGTTGTCCACCCCATAGGGGGTGGATGTTTATCGCTCCCACCATGGCCTAACACTTTAGTGACACATTGGAGCTTGTGGAGCTCTACCCCCTAGCATGGTCCAGCAATTAGGAGGTTGGGGTGGCTAACCCCACTAGCACTGTAGTGACAGATTGGGGGATGGGGGCCAAACACACGCAGCACTGTTGAGGCAAACATTGTTGGGGGGTTACATACCCTCAGCCAGGTGCAGCCAATCAATGCTTTGGGGGGGATAACACTCCCAGCAATGTGTAATTGGACAATGTGACATGTGACCATCAAAAATGCATCAACACACACATTTGGGGTACGAGCAGTAGAAAATACAAAGGATTCAATCCCAAAGTCCATATTTGATGATATCCAGTCCCCCACTGTGGCAGCAATGTAAACTTTCAAACCTAAGGAATGTGCAGGGTGGAGATGTAGAAGGCCCAGGGCCAGTAGAGAAAGAAACAAAACACACTATCCACTCAATGCCCTTCAAACACAGTTGAAATACACGGGGAAGATGCACAAAGACAACCAAACAGCCACCACCCACTGCAGAACAAACACAACGTGTGTGGGTGGGGAAGTTGACTTAGCCTGTGCCGACACACAAGACAGGGGGCTGAACTCCACTGAGCCATGTGTATGTTCAGTCCAATCAGGAAGTAGTCCATATAGGATTTGGATTGGCAATGTGGGCAATCAGGCTTTGGTTGATGAGCGGGTACACCAGAGTCGCTTGTGGGCCAAGCATGGGGGAGCACCAAAAACCACATAAGGAGACTGACTCACTTCCACAGTTCCATCCAGGCCACAAAACTGTGGTGCCTGTATCCCGTCTGCTGATCCAATGGGATGCAAATTGTGGCTGGGGGCTGGACTTGGGAGCAGACTCACTGTTTCGCACTGTGCCATGTGCCTTGCAAGAAGCATTATCATCTCACATAACCAAACATGACTCACAGGACATGACCGGTGCAGGGAGTCCACATTGGAGGTAGGGGCCTTGCCAGGAGCCAAATCACATTTGGCCAGTCTAAACCCCACCCTGCTTGATCAGCAGCAGTAGTCTGACTTCCGGAGGTACATTGCCCCGTATGGACGTGAAAATAGGAGACAGATCGCTGCTGAGGATTGCGGTTCACTCAATTCCAATAGATAGTTGCACTTTGAGCAGGGGTGTGAACGGAGAAAACCTCTGTGTACGACAAGTTAAAATAATACAGATTTATTGTGCGTACGTGCACAGGCAGTATATTACGTGAGGAACTGTCTTTAACTTTTACCTGCGGAGCTACTAAGGATCGTATGGTGGCTAAGATTAAAATTATAACAGAGTACATTGAATTACTCAAAGATGGAGAAAGCGAATTGAGTTACAGATGGTCGATAATCCCTCAGTAATTGTTAAGCTCTATATTGAGGCACTGACGATATAGAGTACTTGCTGGCAGTGTTTCCTTAGATTTCCCGTTGGAATCTCATTCTGGAGACCTTCGTGTGCCCAGAGCTTACAGATGTTTTCTTTGATTGGGACGTTTTAATAAACTTTCCTGAAGAAGGTGTTGGCCAACAATTAGCACCCACCGAAACGCGTTGATGCTTTTAAGAGAAAACCGGGTAAAATCTGTGGTGACAATTGTTTCAAATTACAGCATTCTCACAAATTAATTATAGCTGTTACAATTGATCCTTGTATGATTTACTGGCTTTCTTTTGTAATAGGAATTAGTTCTTCCTTTTATATCCCCACTATTTATTTATTATGTGTTTTGTGTATTTATATATGTGTGTTTTTAACAGAGATCATACTGTGTTGTAGACCACATGGTCTAAAAAATATTGTTTTCTGCAGTTAAGAACTGGAAGTGTTATTAATTTGATATGTATTGTGACAGTGTATTTTAATTATGAATACATTTGTTTATTTTTCTAGATTTGCATTCTTTTAGACTATTCTTCTTTTTTTGCTGCATCCCTGGTGTCCATATCTATCCTATGGTTGAGAGGCTATGTGTGCATGAATGTTGTGTAAAGTTTGCATTTTTCCAAAGGGGTTTCTTTTGTGACTTATCTCAATGCTGTCATGTCATATCTACATATGACTTCCATAACCAATATCCCCAAGTGACTCATGCACAGTATCGCCATACAGCACTCATCCAGAACGGCTCGGTTACAGTCAAATCGCACAATAGTGCCACACACCACCGCCAGGATATCCCCCTATCACGTAGACACATTTCTACCATACCTGTTGCAGGGTGGAAGCACTAAATCAAGCTCCCATACTCTGAATCACAGCCCCTTATGACAAGCACTCACATAGGGACAATGTGGACACCCCATGTCCCCTACACAAGAAATGACAATTAACTGAAGTTACACCCTACACCTCCTGACACCATCTCAAATAGTCCTGCTGCCATCACATAGGAGTCTACACTCCATGCATACATATGATACACCAAGCTACATCACCTCTACCTTCTGTGTGCCAGCTCAGCACATGCATCAACCTTGATAAACACACCTGCAGCTACACTGCACCAGCAAATGTACTATTACTCCCCTGTGTGCCAATGAAGAGCATGGATGTGACAGACTCCAGTGGCGTATGCATGAAAGATGGACACTACACACCTGGGCAGCCACACTCCACTCTGCTCAACACATGTCGCACAGGGCCAAACAACATACATCAATACACCCCTAGACCAGCTTGGTGTGACCAGGTACAGCATCATGCATAGCTGAAAAGGACTAAATTATTGGTCAAGCACAAATCACAATCCACAAAAGATACTTATGCCCAATTCAATGAGGGATGTGGCTGAATACATGGCGTCAAAGCACACACAGACAAAACCCTTAATCAACATGATGTAGTGAGACAAATGCTGGTTGGCACAACTCATAATAGGTTAACAAACCACTGGACTAGTCAGACCACATAAACCTTGACAAACATGAACACCTGCAGGGATTTGAGTCTTTGGAGGCAACTAGGTCTGAAGACTCAGATTCCTGCTCACATCACACACACCGTGGGCTCAGGAAATGTCACAGATGAACACACTGCCATGTGAGGAATTCCCTACAGTGGAAAGTCACCTGTGGCAAGCTTGTTCTTGGCAGGGGACTACCATGTCAGAAGGAGACTCAGACATTTCTCCAACACTTCCAAGTCACATCATACTTTAGTACCATCTGCCTGTGCACATGGGTGTGTCCAAAGTCACCACCACATACTCTAACTTCATGTGTACCCAGTTGTACTGATAAGAGAGCTGACTTGTTGCACATCACAGCCATCCTAGACAGTTGCACTCTGAAAGACTTGCACAATGCCTACAAATGTCAGCACGACCTATGTGCAAAGGTGTAAGTAAAGCATGGTAGTATGGAAAATTCATGCCACCCTCATGGCCCAAAATGATGTGGATGATGATACCCTGCAAATGTAGACAATAAGGACTTGGATACATACTGTAATAGGTCACACACTCCATGAACCATATACATTCCATGACATCACAATATCATTGTATAACCAGAACAAGATTTGCACATTAATGACAGTTGACTTATGACCAATTTGGGGGACACAGAAAGCAACAGTGAAAAGAACCTCACGTGCTTTATTCTGCATGAAAGAACTATGAATAGTTTAAAACAAACAAAAGGCAGGGGCCAGTCCATTTTGTCAAGTCCTGGAGGGGGTCAGGGCTAATCACCCTCCATTGGTTGCCTGGACTTTAACCGCAAGGAGACACCTACCCTGGGAGGGGCATCTATGGGGGCAGGACTATTGGCCACTGGGGGGACAGGTTTGGGCTTCAGGAGCGATGGGATCCAGAGGTGTATGAGTGTCCAGGCAAGATTGAGGGGGGGTCCACTGCAGTGGCAGGAACAGACTGAAGGGGGCTGTTGGAGGGGAAGTACTTGTGGGAGGTGGGAGGGCTTGACCTTCCTGGGGATGGTGTAATGGTGGGTGGTGAAAACAGGGATGGGGTCTGTGTGTGCCCTTTGTGAGGGGGGGGCCAGGGACCGGGAGGAAGTGGATTTTGCGGGAGAAGTGTGGGTTGGTGGTGGGGTTTTGGTTTTGGGAGATCGGGGGATATACGGGTGGTGGGCTCTGGCTTACGGGTGGTGGGCTCTGGGGTCTTCCTCTTAGGGAAGGGCGTGCGGGTATGTGTGAATCTCAGCTCTGGGTTGGGGGTATCCTCTTCCTCTTAAGAGTGTGGTCAGATGGCTCAGTGGGGAAGAGGACAAGGTCCCAGAGGAAGACACGCTGGGAAGAACAATTGTTACTTACCTGTAAACGGTGGTTCTCCAGTATTGGTGTCTTTCATAGATTC
Source organism: Lissotriton vulgaris (assembly GCF_964263255.1). Lineage (NCBI taxonomy): Eukaryota > Metazoa > Chordata > Amphibia > Caudata > Salamandridae > Lissotriton > Lissotriton vulgaris. The sequence continues at coordinate 734,797 of NW_028255380.1, forward strand.
ACATGCTTGAATATTCCCTGTCGTCGAAGTGGGAGCCCCACGGTAAATAAAATAGCAATAAAACCAATCAAATATGTATATAAAACATAATTACATACATTCTAAAACCATAAATACTCATAAGTACCAAGGTTAGCATTAACACATAGGAATACATTAGAAGAAAAAAAGCACTTTCATAGCATATCCATGTCATTATGCTAGTCCAAACTACAGCCAATCAGGCGCAAGCACCCCTCTAGAACCTTCTCCTCAGAGGCTCAGGCCCTCAGATTTTTGTAGCACAAGAGTGACAAAAGAGTCTAGGAGGAGAAGCGAGCCTCTGAGGGGAGGTGGGTGGGTCGCATGTGAATCTATGAAAGACACCAATAATGGAGAACCACCGTTTACAGGTAAGTAACAATTGTTCTTCTCCAGTATTGGGGTGTCTTTCATAGATTCACATGCTTGAATAGAATAGTGAGCAGTAATAGTTGGCCGCAAGAAAAAAATAGCAGTGCAGTGGCATAAAATGCAATGAAATAACACAATACTGCCAGACAGATAACAATCCATACAGGCGGAGGGGAGGAAAGAGGCTCACCTTATTTAAAAAGATTGCGAAGCACCGCTTGGTCCACTGCTGTATCAGCTTCGTTGATCGTCTCTAGGCAGTAGTGCTTCGTGAAAGTGTGCCTGCTGGACCACGTAGTCGCTCGACAGATCTGGTGAATCGGCACACCAGCAAACAGGGCAGTAGAGGATGACATCGCCCTGGTGGAATGAGCTCTTATGTAGATTGAAGAGGCTTGTCGGCCTTCTGATGACAGAAGAAGATTGCTGAGGAAATCCAACGTGCAATAGTTGGCTTGGTAACAGAACGCCCCTTGCGCATGCCTCCGTAAGCAACGAACAATTGATCAGACTTACGAAAGGGAGCTATCCTGTTGATGTAAAATTTAAGGCATCTCTTAACGTCTAAGGAATGCAAACGTTGCTCCGCCAAGAGTGAGGATTAGCGAAGAAAGTCTTTAAGAATATTGGTTCATTGAGGTGGAAATCAGTTGGCACTTTAGGCATAAATGCCGGATTGGTGAGAAGTACAACACAGTCCGATTTGAATTGAAGTAAAGGAGGCTGAATGGTAAAAGCATGGATATCACTCACGCGACGTGAGGAAGTCAGGGCGAGAAGGAGGGCAACCTTGCAGGTCAAAAACTTCAAATCCGCTTTGTGGATGGGCTCAAAAGGCGCCTTCATCAACCGGGCCAAGACAATATTGGGATGCCAGGTCGGAGGAGGATGCCGAATGGGTGGAAACATCCTGAACAGCCCCTTGAAAAACTGGCGAATGACTCTGGAAGATTAAAGAGAGGAAGACCCATCCTGCCGAAAGCGAGATATTGCCGCTAGAAAAACCTTCAAAGTGGAGTGGGAAAGTCCTGATTGAGCCAACTGTAGAAAGAACGGCAGAAGATGAGCAGGAGAAGAGTGCAAAGGGTGGATGTTGGCAGATGCACACCAGTGACAGAACCTTTTCCACTTTAACTTGTAAGTCTTTACTATGGACGGAGCCCTCGCCTTGGCAAGAACGTCTCTACATGCCGGCGAAATATTAAAGTGGGCAAATTCAAGGTGCTCAGGTTCCAGGCCGATAACTTGAGAGAGAAGGGGTCCGGGTGGCAGATCTGACCCTTTTCCATTGTGAGGAGATCCGCTCAAGGACGAAGGAGGATGGGTTTGCATTGTGAGAGAAGCAGCAGTTCCGAGAACCACGCTTGTCGAGGCCATCTGGGAGCGATCAGGAAAATGTGGCACGGCTGTCTCCGCATTTTTCACAACATTCGAGGAACCAGCAGGATCGGCGGAAAAGCGTAGGCAAATAGATTGCACCAGTCCATCAAAAGGGCATTCCCACACGACCTGTGATGGGGAAGTCAGCTTGCATAAGACGGGCATTTCCGGTTCACAGGGCTCGCAAAAAGATCCATGTTCAGGTGACCCCACAGCCGAAAGATGAAGCCTAGAGTCGGCTGATGCAACTCCCACAGGTGGGTCAAGGACGCAGACCTGCTGAGGGAATCCGCTAAGAAGTTGGAGATGTCTGGTAGGTGAACCGCCGTCAGGGTGATTTGGTGATGGAGTGCCCAGTCCCAGATGCTCTGTGTCAGCTGAGAGAGGAGTGGCGACTTGGTGCCACCCTGTTTGTTTAGATAGTGTATACTGGTGGTATTGTCGGTTTGAATGAGCACTGATTCTCCCTGAAGCAGAAGACGGAAAGACTTGAGCGCAAGAAAAATGCCCATGAGTTCCAGTCTGTTAATGTGCCAGGAACGTTGAGACAGGGTCCACTTGCCCTTTATGGAGAGCCCCTGAAGATGTGCGCCCCAACCTTCCAGGGAGGCATCCTTGGTAAGGACGATCTCTGGAGCGATGGTTAGGAAAGAAGTACCGGCAGCGATGTTTGACGGTTGAGCCCACCAGTGGAGAGCTGACCTCATCCGAGCGGTCACCATGACCAGATCGTTGAAAGAGCCGGTGACCTGACGCCACTGTTTGTCCAGTTCCTCTTGTATTGGACGACTCTTGAGCCTGCAATTTGGGATCAGGGAGATGCAGGAGGACGCCATCCTGAGAAAAGATTTCTATACACGAACTTAAACGGACCCATTTGAACGGATGAGGGCTACTAGGCGTAGAATCCGCAGCTGACGTTCGTGAGACACGAATGCCTTCGCCAGCGAAGTATTCAGAGTGGCGCCTAGAAAAGTCCTGCAGGGAGCTGGCTCGACCTGAGACTTCTCGGTGTTGATGGACAGACAGAGGGAGTGAAATAGAGTCTGACAGAATCGAGTGTCCAGAGACGCCTGATGACGAGATTGCGACTTGATGAGACAATCGTCCAGGTAGGGAAAGATTCGCACGCCCTTCAAACGTAGATATGCCACCACCGGGGCCAGGACTTTTGTGAAGACGCGAGGGGCGGAGCGAAGGCCAAAAGGTAGAACCTTGAATTGAAAATCTCTGCGCCCTACCCGGAAGTGCAGGTACTTCCGGTGCCTTGGAAGTATCGGCATGTGGAAATAGGCGTCCTGGAGATCGATGGTGGTCAAGAAGTCGCCTTTCGAGAGAAGGCGAAGAATATCCGCGAGCGTGAGCATGTGGAAGGATTAGCATTTTAGGTACTTGTTTAAGGCCCTTAAGTCAAGGATCGGACGCCATTCGCCGGACTTTTGGAGGACCAGGAAAAAAACGGGAATAGAATCCCATCCCCTTCTGAGACTTGGGAACCACTTTGATGGCACCTTTCTGAATCATGAGTCAAATTTGTTGAAAGAGCTCTTTGAGGTGAGCTGGAGGTGGACCAGTCGGAGGAGTGTTTGGAGGGAACTTGAAAAACTCCAAAGCATGGCCTTTTGACACAATGTCCAACACCCAACGGACCGAAGTGATTGAAGACCAGTTGGAAAAGAAAAGGGAGATTCGACCTCCAACTCAGAGCGGGGAAGGCAAGTCATTGCTTCTTAGAAGCGGAGCCTCTGTAGGAAGACTTTTCTCTATAAGAGTTGGTAGACTGTTGTCGATAAGACTGCTGTGACTAAGAGGAATATCTCTCATTTCCTTGACCGTAGGAGTGGTACTGGTTGGATCCGCCGCGAAAGGAAGAGGATGTGCCGCGTCCGCGCGCACCACGAAAAGGCTGCTTGCGAAACTGCAAAGTGCCTAGGGCACGAGCCGTCACAGTGTCCTTTTTGATGGTTTGAAGTGCTCGTCCACATGCTGGCCAAAGAGCGATTCGCCGTCATAGGGCATGTCGAGGATTTTTGCCTGAACCTCCTGGCGAAAAGAGGTGGAGCGAAGCCAGCCCTGACGACGCAAAACGGCTGCCCCTGCAAGCTGACGAAAACCAGTGCATGCAATGTCCACAGAGCAGTCGATAATCTCTGATGACACTCTCTGTCCCTCCTGAAGAATCTTGAGAGCCAACGCTCTGGAGGGCTCAGGAATGAGGTCGATAAAAGAAGACAAATCCGACCACATCTGGCGGTCGTAACGGCCCAGAAAGGCCAGAGAATTTGCAGCCCTCATGGTGGAAAATGTTCACTCAATGACATCAAGACGACATCCCTCACGGTCAGGAGGTGCGGAAATAGGAGAAGATGGATTCCTGGAACGGCGCTGTGCGGCCTAGGTGATCACGGAATCAGGTTTAGGCTGCGCTACCAGGCAAGTTGGAGAATCCTGGGGTGCCCTGTATTTCTTCTCCAAACAAGGAAGAAGCGCCGGAATAGAATTTGGCGTCTGCATCAGTTTAACACCCTTATTCCAAATAAAATCAATTATGGGCACTGCTCGGACCTGTTTAAGAGGTTGACTCTTGAAATCATAAAGAAAACAGACTTCATCCTTCAGAACCAGGGGAAGTTTAAAGCGCAGCGCCGCTCATTCCATAAGTTGGTGAAAACCAGCAAATCAACAGGAGGGGAATCCCCAGGACCCGAAGGAGGCGGTGACGGTGTCTGGATCTGATAATCGTCCCAATCTGCCATGGTCCCATCATCATCATCAACTTCGCCGTCTTCCCGATCTGGACGAACGTCATCATCCTCATCAATAACTGCCTGAACCTGAATAGATGGTGCAGATGGCGCAGAAGGCCCTGGCAATGCAGAAGACGAAGGAGCCGATGTAGTTGCAGGACCCCTAGGCTGAGGAGATCCATGGTGAGATGGTTGAAATCGTCTATTATAATCCTCCAACATGTACTAGAGATTAGAAATGAGGGAGAGCGGTATTTTGTGCTGTGAGAACCGGAGTAGAAGGTTCCTCCTCATGGAAGTAATGATCTTCCTGATCCTCCTCCTAGTCCTGACATTTGATGACCAGCTCCGAAGGGCTTCGAGCTGCCCAAAATCTATCATCTTCCTCCTCATCAGGACCAGAGTCATGTTCCGAACCTGTAGCAAAAAGAGGTGATGGAGGCTGAGAGTGACGTGGAATCGGAAGCTGATCCAAAGACACATGTCGACGTTGGAGCAGAGGGTCAATAGCAGAAGTCCCAGAACCAGATGTCAAAATTGGCACCAGAGGCAATGATGCGAAGGGAGACGTTGACAACAGTAACTCCATCGACGGAACAACCACCGTCGGCGAAGCCGTCGACGACGAGACCACTGCCGTCGACGAAGCCGCTGACGGAGTTCCGCAGACGAAGCAGACGTTGACGGAGCACCCGCCGACGAAGAGGCTCTCTTTACAGAAGACGTAAACGGAGATTTTGACGTCGACGAGAGTCCCTTGTTTGATGTCGACGAGGAGATCGGAATCGACGACGAGACAGATTTGAAGCTCAAACACACCCCCGTCGACACTGAAGACGTTGACGCAGCCGCCGTCGACGATGCCGCCGTCGACGACCCGCTGGCATCAGTCGTCATCACAGTCCTCGTCAGAGAGGGCAGATCTCGTCGTTGAACAAACCGTTGACGCTCCCGTCGACGATTTAGCACTTTTTTTAGTGGAAACATGCGTAGACAGAGCCGTGGACGCCTGGGAGTCAGATCTCGTGGGTGTAGGCGTAGAAAAAAAAGGTGGAGACACAGCAGAAGCCTTTTGGAGTTGAAGCTTCCTCTTCTTTAGAAATGGAGATGGCAAGTCCTGCACACTGCTACGCTTGGAAGTGGCTCTAGACGTACCTGACGCAAGGCTTTCCGCATCAGAAAAAGGTGAAACCTTATCCTTCAACCTCTGCAACCATAGGAGGAGACGCTCTTCCCCGTCCTTAAGAGTCTTGGTTGAGAAAGTCCTGCAAATTTTACATTTGCCTACCTCATGTTCTGGATACAGGCAGTAAATACACTTCTTGTGAGGGTCCTCTGAGTAGAGCCTCAACTTCCCACAAGAAGCACATGGTCGAAACAAAGATTTCCCAGAAAAAACTGTAGACATCCAAAAAGAAGTTGAAAACTGAGCAGAGCTCAGGGAGACTCCCTTCACACGACGTGCAGTAGAAAATCTGAGGGCCTGAGCCTCTGAGGAGAAGGTTCTAGAGGGGTGCTTGCGCCTGATTGGCTGTAGTTTGGACTAGCATAATGACATGGATATGCTATGAAAGTGCTTTTTTTCTTCTAATGTATTCCTATGTGTTAATGCTAACCTTGGTACTTATGAGTATTTATGGTTTTAGAATGTATGTAATTATGTTTTATATACATATATGATTGATTTTATTGCTATTTTATTTACCGTGGGGTTCCCACTTCGACGACGGGGAATTTTCAAGCATGTGAATCTATGAAAGACACCCCAATACTGGAGAAGAGGGGGTTGCAGGACAGTCAAGGGTAGGGGTTGTGGAGGCAGAGGCAGAGGCAGATGTGGAATGCGGAGTGGCTGTGGATGCATGTATGCCTCTCCCCGGTGTGTGCGATGTCAGTCCCCAGAGTGTGTGTGCGTGTGTGCTTAGACTTTTGTTAGGGGGTTTGTGTGCTGCATGTGTCTGTTGCTGTGTGTGCACGTGCCTTTTGAGTGTGCTTGGGCCAGGTAGGATAGTGAGGACAGTGGATGGGGCAGAGGAAGGAGGGGTGAGAGACTGCTGGATGAGGGACACTGCTGCTATCAGTGAGGAAGCCAGGGGCTGATTAGATCTCTGAATGGCAGACATGTCTGATGAGATGCCCTCCAGGTATGACGCCAATTGTGTCAAAAGACTGGATATGCATGAAGGACAATCAGCGTGGATGTCTGCCCAACAGGGGCCTGCTTCAGCAAATTCACAGCCTCCACATTCAGGGCAGCAGTGAAGAATGTTGCAGGGGGTGCGGTCCTTGGCCCGAAGGAGACATGCTCCCTAACACGGGAGCGTCCACGGACACTGTGAATGGGAGCAGCTGTGAGGGTGGAGATGTTGATGGTGGTGGTGGGGATGGACTCCAATGTTGTGTGATTCAATTTGGGCTCACCCCCCACCACAAGGGAGTCATCACTGCTGGATCTGGAGTGGTCTACCAATGTTTTAGAAGTCTTAGACTTGCCCTCATTGTGGCTCCCCTCACCCTCTGCCCTACTGGGTCCCTCCTCCTCCTCCGCACTGGACCTAGTCTGCTAGCCACTTCCCCTAGGTCCGTGGAACTGCTTCCCCCAGTAGCTGGTGCTGATGCTGTGAAGAAGGATGAGAAAGAGATTCACATGAGTCATCTGCATAGACTTGACACATGGGTATCATTACAAAACATCACAGAGCAAGCATATACATCATTTTGACAGCAGGTTTCTAATCATTACACATATGTGAACATGGCACTTGCCAGTCTGCCAGTTAACTATAGTTCCCAGACACATGATGTCATGTGCTGCATCGGTTAGATCAATGTCAAATACCACAACCACTATGTCAACTACTACACTATGTAGCAGGTGGTCTGATCTGTAATGCTCCTGACAGTCTTGTGTCATTACATACCTGTCTCATCTCCTGCAAGGGAGTCTTGAACTGACACTGCAAATGGGATGCACACATTTGAAATTTGATATGGTAAACATTCTTCCATTCCCAGTCTTCACGAGGTGCACCTTTGTCTCTGACGTAACTGGTCAAATGGTCAGTATGCAGTACACCAAACTTCCATAGTCATAACATGACTCATTTCACACTGATAAAAGTGATTGTGTGCATGTGTCCAGTGTCTTAGGTCCACTGCTGTCATGTCAGACATCTGAATCTTACTTTAGATACCCCAAGGTTGTAGGCCTAGCCAGGATGAGACTTGAACGTCCCAAAGCCTTGTCTCAGCTATGGAGGGTGTTAGGGAGATTACTGTGGATGTCATGCAGCTTGTATTCAGCTCACCACTTACAAACGTGATCAATTTTCAACACACTTCCAAGTCCAAAGACTGCATCCTCACGATGCTTCATGTGGCACACTATGCCACTGGCCTGTCCGGCTGCACAGTCTGTACGGACTCCTGGTACAGGATCTGTATATCTCAAGGTTATAGTCAGCACCATGTCCCAATCCTGTTGATACTGCTTCAAGCCACACCTGTAGGTGTCAAGTATGCATGTCCTTTACGTGCAAGACACAATTTGAATACTTTGACAGGCTCACATTGCTCTAATTAGCCGTCAGAGTATGTGAACTAACAGATGTGTTTTCATGCACATTTTACATCTCTGAAGCTTAAAGTAATGCAGCATACACATGGATGTTCAAGCCACCAGTATGCACAGTCAAGGGATGATACACACATGTCAACTGTTGTGTATGTGAGACAAAAGACATACATTTGATGTGTTGCCAGGTTTCCAACAGTGATCATCTGGGTCTTTCAAAGATTGGCATGTGTACTCACTGTCCCAGAGTCTGACCCATGGACTCTCACATTTGAATGGTGAAAGTGTTTTCTCACACACAAACATGTGATAGGCCAGTGTCTCAGATGACCTGAGTTGGCATACCTGGCCTTGGACCATGGAATACATGTGGTTACACTGAGCACTACGTCTGGGACAAAACATCTGGCACAATGATGAAGATGAATTCTCGGAGGCATCCACATTGGTCTCACATGCTGCCCGGATTTATAGCATTGTTTATGCCCACCTGTGTGCTCCAATTGCAACATACTGCAAATATATGTTTGTACCACACTGAGTACAGATCATACATCAGTCAATGTGCTGACACATGTCAGCCAATTACATCACTCATGATGGTCAACTCCATCCACCTGTTGTCTATTGTGCTGATCACATGAACATAGGATACTACAGAGACCTAAGTGACACATGTCACAGATGGAAAGGGGCACACCTGGCCATTTACTGATCATGGGGGATAGTTACCTTTTGAGACGTAAGTTTTGGTTTGGCAGACTGAAGACCTGTGAGAGGAGCAGCAAGCTGAGGAAGTGCAACATGCATGTTAAATATAGTTGTGCAACATGGCACATACTCACCCCCTCCTTGCTGCTGTGTCGGCTTCAACTAACCATCTAGGTAAGGGAAGACCAATGCCAGGATCCTTAGCATGTGGGGGGGGGGGTCAGAATCAGGCATTGGCTCCTTTTGCGAGGAGGTGAAGGCTTCAGCTGGACCCTTGCAATCCTCCGTGTCCAGCCACGGAGGTCCTACCATCTCTTCTGGCAGTGGCAAACATGCCGTTTGAAGACCCCCACGGATCGGAGATGCCAGATCCCAGATGATAGTCTGCCACATCTCAGCCTTCTGATGGGAGTTGACCTGTAAGGATGATATGGTGACAAACCATTAATCCACATGCTACATGTTTCTGAGTCACACGCTTGTATACATAGCTCATGGTCAGAATGGCAAGGATATCTAAGGGGTAGGCAAGTGGCATCATGGACAGTTGTCCTGTGTGCAATTATCCCTCCAACCCATTAGAACAGTGCTGAGAATTCAACCCCAGTACACACACCTCTACAGCACTGTACCTGCCCAGAACCAAAATCTACACACTAAAATTTACATGAGCTCTGTTTGCATGCTTGCCCTTGTGAATGCCAATGTTAGTAGAGCATGGTTTTACACATGGCAAATGAAAAGGCAGTGTAATCACCACTCACCTGCTCCTCTGGTTTGCCGTACAGCTGGCTGTACTGTGGAAGGAGGCTGTCCAGTAGGGCCTGGTTCTCCTCATCGGTGAAGGCGTGGGCCCTCTCCACAGTACATGCGATGGTAGCTCCCAGAGGATGTAGAGACAGCAGCAGAGAGATGCATGAAAAATGCAAGTAGTGCAGGCAAGTGAGGACTGTAAGGAACAGACAGACTTATATCTCTGCAGTAGAGGCGGACTCAGTTCCATGCGTCCAAAGCAATAGGTCTGAGTCGTTCGCATTGTCCGAATCGGTCCAATCAATTACACTGCTAGCATCTGACAAGCCTACTGTAACGTTCAAAATATCCACATCGGCCCCCTATTGAGTTTAAAACATTGGTGATGGAAGGTTACGGAGTTGGAGTGCACACGATTCGGACACAAAACAAAACGCGTGTCTGTCACCATGACAACCAACAGCCAATTGGTGCGTCCGGCTCGGTTTGGATGGGGCTAACGCGTCCTTTGAATACTCACCTGCGTCGTTCACTATTACAAGCAACAGCTAATGTGTGCGTCTGCCTCAGTTCGGATGCGGCTAACACGTCCTTTGAATACTCACCCACGTCGTTCACCATTAAAAGCAATAGCCAAAGGATTAGACTGATACGGTACGCATGCAGGTACCGCATCCTTCCACTAATTAATCAGCAGGGCAGACAGTAGTGAAAAGCTTTATTTTCTGGTGCATTACATGTGTGGGGACAGGGATTAACATGACATATTGGACATTGGACTTAATAGCTCATACTCTCATGAGGAGCCAAGATTGAGGGGCACACAACACTGTTTGTGAGGGCCATCACAACGGTGAGAGTACACATCACTGATGACACTCCTAAGCTTGGACACAGTCTCAAGGTATAATTGCGGAAGACATGTTATGTCCACACATATTCACTGCTTTGGTGACCTGTGTGTCACAATGTGCATTGTGGTAATTCTTTGTCTATAAATCTACTGTGTCTGAGTCTTGTACAACGCAGACACTTCATAATTTTGGTACCATGATATCTAGCTACAACATCAGCTTGTGTTTGTCATGTGAGTAGTTGTTCTCTGTGTGTGTCACAGGCATATGTGGATGCTTGCCAAATAAATGCCTGCCTCACATTGTCAATGTTCTGTGTATGTGATTGTACATGTTTGTCAGACATGACATCATGAGAGTGTCCACTGTGTGACAGTGGTGTGCATGGTTACCCCCTGTCTGTATCATGTGACCCACATATCTGGCATTACCTAATGCAGTTCTGGGTACCTTTCAACCATGTGATAGTTGTCATAGATCTATATCTTGGATAGGTTGTTTAGTGGTTGTGGAGTATGTGATGCTTGCTCACATGTATAGTGACAGACACCAGTGACTAGGCACAATACAGCACTTTAATGGGTGCCTAACCATAGCTTGGTGACATGTCTGGTAAGGGTCACATCCCTGTGCTTTTTATCTAAGCTCAACCTTTGGCCTCTATCTTCATTGTGTCCAGATTTAATGTTGTGTGTGTGTGATTGCATGTTGCTTTGCACATTGGAAAGTGACCTCAACTGTGTTTGGATTTGTAACATAGGTACTGCAGGAGACCGGAGTCCACAGGCCCTTCCCCGACCTCCAGACCAAGGAAGAACAGGATTGCATCAGATGATACCGCTTCACCAGGCCACTCATTGTGGATTTGGCAGACCAGTTGGTCCCACAATTGCAGGCTGCATGCACATATCCCTTTGTGCTGACCCCCAAGGTGAAGGTGATGACGGCTCTACATTTCTTTGCCACAGGGTCCTTCCAGTAGACGGTGGCAACTGCTGGTGGGTTGTCCCAGGCAATGTTCAGCTTTGCGCTTTGGGATGTGTTGGAGGCATTGTTACATTTTCTGGACTTCTACATCAAACTCCCAACACCGGGACAGTTGACAGACATTAAGGGGGAGTTTTATGCATTGGAGCTGATGCCACATGTCATTGGCTCCATTGATGGAACACATGTGGCTTTGATCCCACCACAAGCCGATGAACAAACCTACAGGAATCGGAAGCATTACCACTCCATAAATGTCCTGCTTGTATGTCTGGCTGACATGATGATCTCCCATGTCTGTGCATGTTTCCCGGGGTCAGCACACGACGTATACATAATGAGAAATAATGACATCCCCCATTTGATGTCTCAGCTGTGACATGAGCATGCCTGGCTTGTTGGTAGGTCATGTTGTGTGTCTATGTTGTGTGCTTGTACCCTGTTTTCAGATAAGTCTTTTATGTGTTCAATGTAGGAGACTCTGGAAACCCCAACCTGCCATGGTTGCTGACACATCTCCGGAACCCTGTCACTCCTGCTGAGGTTTGTTTCAATGAGGTACATGGTAGGACCAGGCGAGTGGTTGAGCGGATATTCGACCTTCTGAAAACAAGATTCTGCTGCCTGGACTGTACAGGAGGAGCCCTCCAATATGCACCATTGAAGGTGTGTAAGATCATCACTCCGTGGTGCATGCTCCACAACCTGGCAGTGAGGAATGAGCTACCACTCAAACAAGAGGACGGAGACCAGAAGCCACCGAGGGAGGATCCAGGACTGGGATATGTTGCCAGGGATGAGAAGGAGAAAGTTCAAAGACAGCTCATCAACAACTTTTTCACATGAGTGTAAGTATGCAATGAGGAGGTGACAAAGCACTTTTGTACCATTATGTGTGTCTGGTGTACAAATGTTTGAGTGTGAGTGTATGCTACTTAACAAGATCATCTGAGTTTTTTAGGATCTAGTAAGTTTGTAGTGTCACAGGTACAGTGCTAACATGAATCCTAGATGGTGTTCACAGTGACAAATTTGTGATTCTGATAAGTCTCTTGAAGATGTGGGCAAATGATTCATGAGTTCCTGACTGTTCAATGTATCTCCTTCCCAGGGTCCTTTTGCTGTCGTCTGGTGACTTGTGACCTCCCAGACCCAAGATGCAGTGACACATTGCAAGTTCGATTTGGATCTGGATTGCACGCCACACACTCACTTCAGAACTGATGCTCAATGTTTGTTCATTTGTGCTTTTTGTCACAATGTGATGTGATCTCATTTTGTGTGAGGGCACGAGGTTGTGCCTGTGGAATAAACCTGTGCTCCACATTGAGGTGTGCTTTATCTGTTTACACACATCCAATGTTCATTTAAGTACTGTACATATACCCTGATGATCTGTTTATCTGACAATGATTGTTGTTTGTGCATTGAAATGGTGTTTTATTTTACAACAGTAGAGTCAATTAGGATTAGTACCATGTACTATGGGGGTTATGATGACCTGGTTGTGTGTATCACTCATGCTGTGTCAGGTTACATTTACTCACAAGACAGTAGGTGAATTACTGAACTTGTTCCTCAGCCAATGTCACTGACATTCCATCATTTGCATTTTTGTGTCTCATTTCAATCTCTATATTTGTGTTTCAGTCACGACATAAGCAAGTATTCTGTGAAAAGTGATTTATTTCAGTGCATGAGTTGATGTTCACACAATGGGTTAGTGTCGTACAAAATATGATGGACAAAGTGACAGTCAAAGGAAGTGTGGGATGGCGGCAAGGTTTGTGTGGGCAAAGGCCTGATAGGAGTCGTAGGCACACCTAACACTCATGCACCTCCTAAATTGTTCATCTGGGCCAATGGCTACATCACAGGCTGGGGAGGTGTACTCACAAGATGACTAACACTGCTACAAGGTGTTGATCCAGAAGAACAATGCCATCATAGCCATGTGCTACAAACAGCGGGCCCCAGTGTCTACCATCTTGCCATCCCTTTTGCACTCTCTCCTAGGGAATGCATAGTCCCAGGTGTGCTTTTTGAGCTGTCTGGGAAGGTGTGTGGAGTACATGGCATGATGGGAGTTGAAGTCACAGCTAACACTCCTCCTCCCAGTTAGGCCAACAAGCCCACCTGGTACTATGCTTTCCTCACAGTGAATGGAAATGTACTGGCAAGATGGCTGACACTGGGGACTGATGTGAGGAAAACAATGCCTTGGTGGGAGTTGTTGTCAAAACAAACATCAGGCACCAGTGTCAGCCATCTTGGCAGTACATTTCCATTCACCATGAGGAAAGCATAGTACCAAGTGGGCTTGGGCTATGTGGGAGGAGGAGTGTCAGCTTTGACTTTAACTCCCATCATGCCCTGTCCTACACACACCTTCCCAGCCATCCCAAACAGCACACCTGTGACTATGCAGTCCCTGAGAGTGAATGGAAATGTACTGGCAAGATAGCTGACACTGGGGTCTGGTGTGTGCTTTGCCCACAACTCTCATCAAGGCCTTGTGCTCCTCACATCAGTCCCCACTGTCAGTCATCTTGCCAGTATATTTCCACTCACTGTGAGGTAAGCACAGTTCCTGGTGCCCCTGTTGGGCTATGTGGGAGGAGGAGTATATGCACTGACTTCAACTCCCATCATGCCCTGTCCTCCACACACCTTGTGGGTGTGGTTGATGATTATTATTATATTTTTTTGCATTGTCAATGCTTGTTTGGCCATTTTCTGTCTGCTTTTGTTGTACTTTATTGAGCAAACCAAGACGTTCCGTAGACCCACCAGATGCTTAATCATCTGGTGATCCGAGTGTGTCCTATACACGCTAAGCTATGTTGCAGCGTTCCTTCAGCTTTTATCATAACATACACAATGTAATTCACTGAAAATTATGAAATCAACACAGAATTCTACCTATAATTTCCTCAGATATATTTTTTTTATAATTCACAAACGAGTCATTGGTGCACAAGGGAAATCTAAATTTGTTTTTAGGTTTTCTGGCATTTACCTATTTCATGATACAATATAACATAGCTGTTCTCAGCTCACACCTAACTGCAAACCCTAACAGCTTCCATATGTGTTATGTTGACACTATTTTTATCATATAATACAAAGATAATCTTTGCAGGTTCGGAGTGGTGTTATCCTCAGAAAGTATGAGGAAATGTGCCCTGCATAGATTAGGATTGGTAATAAATCAAGTAACATGTTAAACTAAATAAGCCTTGGGTCAGATAGAATTTAGAAACCATAGAGGTGTATGATTAATTTCAAATCATTACAGAAGGCAAAATATGGTAAAATATGGTTAATCAATCAAAACCATAATTATCTCATATTCAAGGAATTAGCATAAAGCTCAAACAAACCTAACATGAAGTTTGAATTAGGGTCAGCCTTAAGATAGGAGTCTGCTTTCTAAGAATCCCAAAAGACTATGGGGCATATTTACAATAAAAGTGATGGAACGCGGCATTAGCCTTCTTGGCTAAACGTCACACTCCACTGCTGGAAGGTGCACATAAACAATCAGTAATGGCGTTTTGTAATTTCTATGTGTGCTGCAAAATGCAGCACAAAGTTGCAACACATAATTTTTTCAATGATTCTTTATGTGCAGGAAGGGACACTTTCCTGCACATAAACAATCAATGGTGTTTTGCTGTTTCTATGTGTGCTGCACAACGCAGCAAACATTGTAACGTGTCCCATAGGAACATTGTCATTTTTCACTAACTTAGCATGAGCACGTTGCAGCTTGCCTGCTGCTTTTGTGCACATTACTACACGTCTTTATTTTTGCAATATTTCAATGACTGCTTTCACTTGAAAACTCATCGCTGTGTTCACACTCTGCATGTACTGGGATTTTGACTGAACATTATGTGCAAGGTAGAACAACAATGCCCCTTGTTATTTTGTTCTGGCCAGACCTTAGCCCTTAGACAAAAATACTGATGCCGCTGTTGTTTGGACAATGTACTTTGATTTTAGTGGGGTACACAAATAGGTGAGGCACACTTGGAGAGGGACTTTTCCAGAGAGTAGAGCGAGGCAGCACCTATGATGCAGATCTACTATCTTTAGGCTAAGGTATGGGGACAGCTGACAAAGTCCAGAGATCTTCTGATATATAATAATACTGCTCCGTAGCAAGGGGAGGGAGGTTAGGCTCCATTGTATTCTTATGATGACAGCTCCCTTCATGATTTATGGACTAGCTGCTATGCTGACTGCATTTTCCTGCTTGCTGTGGCACTTATTCAGCATGGGCCAGATTCACAGAACTAACTTAAGACTAAATCCTAAACTTACTACTTTTGGTATTCACAGAAGTTAGGATTTTGTCTTAAGTTTGTCTTAAGACAGACTTAACACAGACTTAAGTTAGGATTTTGTCTTAAGTCTGTCTTAAGTCTGTCTTAAGACAAACTTAAGACAAAAGCCTAACTTCTGTGAATACCAAAAGTAATAAGTTTAGGATTTTGTCTTAAGTTAGTTCTGTGAATCGGGCCCAAGGTTAGGGCAAGTTAGTTAAAATAAATATTTTAAACTATTTTGTGTCTCTGTCAGATCTTATAGTGGCCAAGTACAAGAGTATGAGCAAAAGGATGTGTCTTGTTACCCCAATTCCTGAGAGATCTGGGAATGTTGTGTTCTGGGGTGTCTAATCATTTGTTTCTCTGTGAGACACTATAGCTAGACGGTCCTGGGCTCGTGGGTACTAAGCTAGAAGGAAGACCCAGTCCCTATACACCAGAGGTCTTCAAACTTTTTAAGGCTGAGCCCCCCATCTAAACTTTTTTAGACGTTGAGCCCCCCTCTCCCATCACCACTTGACAACAAATTCTGGAAGCTGGTACTCTGCATCATCGTTAGCCATTCCCACCTGCAGAGGATAGGTTGTTTAGTGGTTGTGGAGTATGTGATGCTTGCTCACATGTACACAAGTATAGTGACAGACACCAGTGACTAGGCACAATACAGCACTTTAATGGGTGCCTAACCATAGCTTGGTGACATGTCTGGTAAGGGTCACATCCCTGTGCTTTTTATCTAGGCTCAACCTTTGGCCTCTATCTTCATTGTGTCCAGATTTAATGTTGTGTGTGTGTGATTGCATGTTGCTTTGCACATTGGAAAGTGACCTCAACTGTGTTTGGATTTGTAACATAGGTACTGCAGGAGACCGGAGTCCACAGGCCCTTCCCCGACCTCCAGACCAAGGAAGAACAGGATTGCATCAGATGATACCGCTTCACCAGGCCACTCATTGTGGATTTGGCAGACCAGTTGGTCCCACAATTTCAGGCTGCATGCACATATCCCTTTGTGCTGACCCCCAAGGTGAAGGTGATGACGGCTCTACATTTCTTTGCCACAGGGTCCTTCCAGTAGACGGTGGCAACTGCTGGTGGGTTGTCCCAGGCAATGTTCAGCTTTGCGCTTTGGGATGTGTTGGAGGCATTGTTACATTTTCTGGACTTCTACATCAAGTTCCCAACACCAGGACAGTTGACAGACATTAAGGGGGAGTTTTATGCATTGGAGCTGATGCCACATGTCATTGGCTCCATTGATGGAACACATGTGGCTTTGATCCCACCACAAGCCGATGAACAAACCTACAGGAATCGGAAGCATTACCACTCCATAAATGTCCTGCTTGTATGTCTGGCTGACATGATGATCTCCCATGTCTGTGCATGTTTCCGGGGTCAGCACACGACGTATACATAATGAGAAATAATGACATCCCCCATTTGATGTCTCAGCTGTGACATGAGCATGCCTGGCTTGTTGGTAGGTCATGTTGTGTGTCTATGTTGTGGGTTGCTTGTACCCTGTTTTCAGATAAGTCTTTTATGTGTTCAATGTAGGAGACTCTGGAAACCCCAACCTGCCATGGTTGCTGACACCACTCCAGAACCCTGTCACCCCTGCTGAGGTTCGTTTCAATGAGGCACAGGGTAGGACCAGGCGAGTGGTTGAGCGGATATTCGACCTTCTGAAAACAAGATTCTGCTGCCTGGACTGTACAGGAGGAGCCCTCCAATATGCACCATTGAAGGTGTGTAAGATCATCACTCCGTGGTGCATGCTCCACAACCTGGCAGTGAGGAATGAGCTACCACTCAAACAAGAGGACGGAGACCAGAAGCCACCGAGGGAGGACCCAGGACTGGGATATGTTGCCAGGGATGAGAAGGAGAAAGTTCAAAGACAGCTCATCAACAACTTTTTCACACGAGTGTAAGTATGCAATGAGGAGGTGACAAAGCACTTTTGTACCATTATGTGTGTCTGGTGTACAAATGTTTGAGTGTGAGTGTATGCTACTTAACAAGATCATCTGAGTTTTTTAGGATCTAGTAAGTTTGTAGTGTCACAGGTACAGTGCTAACATGAATCCTAGATGGTGTTCACAGTTACAAATTTGTGATTCTGATAAGTCTCTTGAAGATGTGGGCAAATGATTCATGAGTTCCTGACTGTTCAATGTATCTCCTTCCCAGGGTCCTTTTGCTGTCGTCTGCTGACTTGTGACCTCCCAGACCCATGATGCAGTGACACATTGCAAGTTCGATTTGGATCTGGATTGCACGCCACACACTCACTTCAGAACTGATGCTCAATGTTTGTTCATTTGTGCTTTTTGTCACAATGTGATGTGATCTCATTTTGTGTGAGGGCACGAGGTTGTGCCTGTGGAATAAACCTGTGCTCCACATTGAGGTGTGCTTTATCTGTTTACACACATCCAATGTTCATTTAAGTACTGTACATATACCCTGATGATCTGTTTATCTGACAATGATTGTTGTTTGTGCATTGAAATGGTGTTTTATTTTACAACAGTAGAGTCAATTAGGATTAGTACCATGTACTATGGGGGTTATGATGACCTGGTTGTGTGTATCACTCATGCTGTGTCAGGTTACATTTACTCACAAGACAGTAGGTGAATTACTGAACTTGTTCCTCAGCCAATGTCACTGACATTCCATCATTTGCATTTTTGTGTCTCATTTCAATCTCTATATTTGTGTTTCAGTCACGACATAAGCAAGTATTCTGTGAAAAGTGATTTATTTCAGTGCATGAGTTGATGTTCACACAATGGGGTAGTGTCGTACAAAATATGATGGACAAAGTGACAGTCAAAGGAAGTGTGGGATGGCGGCAAGGTTTGTGTGGGCAAAGGCCTGATAGGAGTCGTAGGCACACCTAACACTCATGCACCTCCTAAATTGTTCATCTGGGCCAATGGCTACATCACAGGCTGGGGAGGTGTACTCACAAGATGACTAACACTGCTACAAGGTGTTGATCCAGAAGAACAATGCCATCATAGCCATGTGCTACAAACAGCGGGCCCCAGTGTCTGCCATCTTGCCATCCCTTTTCCACTCTCTCCTAGGGAATGCATAGTCCCAGGTGTGCTTTTTGAGCTGTCTGGGAATGTGGGCGGAGTACATGGCATGATGGGAGTTGAAGTCACAGCTAACACTCCTCCTCCCAGTTAGGCCAACAAGCCCACCTGGTGCTATGCTTTCCTCACAGTGAATGGAAATGTACTGGCAAGATGGCTGACACTGGGGACTGATGTGAGGAAAACAATGCCTTGGTGGGAGTTGTTGTCAAAACAAACATCAGGCACCAGTGTCAGCCATCTTGGCAGTACATTTCCATTCACCATGAGGAAAGCATAGTACCAAGTGGGCTTGGGCTATGTGGGAGGAGGAGTGTCAGCTTTGACTTTAACTCCCATCATGCCCTGTCCTACACACACCTTCCCAGCCATCCCAAACAGCACACCTGTGACTATGCAGTCCCTGAGAGTGAATGGAAATGTACTGGCAAGATGGCTGACACTGGGGTCTGGTGTGTGCTTTGCCCACAACTCTCATCAAGGCCTTGTGCTCCTCACATCAGTCCCCACTGTCAGTCATCTTGCCAGTATATTTCCACTCACTGTGAGGTAAGCACAGTTCCTGGTGCCCCTGTTGGGCTATGTGGGAGGAGGAGTATATGTACTGACTTCAACTCCCATCATGCCCTGTCCTCCACACACCTTCCCAGCCAGCCCAGGGAGCACACCTCGGACTATGCATTCCTTGGGAGTGGGTGGAAATGTACTGCCAAGATGGCTGACACTGGGCACTGGTGTGAGGAGCACAAGGCCTTGATGGGAATTGGGGGCAAATCAAACTCATGGTCATTATTTTGGCCCTTTATATACGTGGAGTTGTGGGTGTGGTTGATGATTATTATAATATTTTTTTTGCATTGTCAATGCTTGTTTGGCCATTTTCTGTCTGCTTTTGTTGTACTTTATTGAGCAAACCAAGACGTTCCGTAGACCCACCAGATGCTTAATCATCTGGTGATCCGAGTGTGTCCTATACACGCTAAGCTATGTTGCAGCGTTCCTTCAGCTTTTATCATAACATACACAATGTAATTCACTGAAAATTATGAAATCAACACAGAATTCTACCTATAATTTCCTCAGATATATTTTTTTTATAATTCACAAACGAGTCATTGGTGCACAAGGGAAATCTAAATTTGTTTTTAGGTTTTCTGGCATTTACCTATTTCATGATACAATATAACATAGCTGTTCTCAGCTCACACCTAACTGCAAACCCTAACAGCTTCCATATGTGTTATGTTGACACTATTTTTATCATATAATACAAAGATAATCTTTGCAGGTTCGGAGTGGTGTTATCCTCAGAAAGTATGAGGAAATGTGCCCTGCATAGATTAGGATTGGTAATAAATCAAGTAACATGTTAAGCTAAATAAGCCTTGGGTCAGATAGAATGTAGAAACCATAGAGGTGTATGATTAATTTCAAATCATTACAGAAGGCAAAATATGGTAAAATATGGTTAATCAATCAAAACCATAATTATCTCATATTCAAGGAATTAGCATAAAGCTCAAACAAACCTAACATGAAGTTTGAATTAGGGTCAGCCTTAAGATAGGAGTCTGCTTTCTAAGAATCCCAAAAGACTATGGGGCATATTTACAATAAAAGTGATGGAACGCAGCATTAGCCTTCTTGGCTTAACGTCGCACTCCACTACTTTTGGAATGCAAGTCTGCGCTGTATGTACAACAATACAGCTCAGTCCTGCGTTTCACCCTGCACTGGTGCTACATTTAGCTGTCTAATGCCAACGAAGGCACTATTGTGCAAGGATGCGTGCATTGCAGGGTAAGATTGTTTATGTGCAGGAAGGTGCACATAAACAATCAGTAATGGCGTTTTGTAATTTCTATGTGTGCTGCAAAATGCAGCACAAAGTTATAACACATAATTTTTTCAATGATTCTTTATGTGCAGGAAGGGACACTTTCCTGCACATAAACAATCAATGGTGTTTTGCTGTTTCTATGTGTGCTGCACAACGCAGCAAACATTGTAACGTGGCCCATAGGAACATTGTCATTTTTCACTAACTTAGCATGAGCACGTTGCAGCTTGCCTGCTGCTTTTGTGCACATTACTACACGTCTTTATTTTTGCAATATTTTAATGATTGCTTTCACTTGAAAACTCATCGCTGTGTTCACACTCTGCATGTACTGGGATTTTGACTGAACATTATGTGCAAGGTAGAACAACAATGCCCCTTGTTATTTTGTTCTGGCCAGACCTTAGCCCTTAGACAAAAATACTGATGCCGCTGTTGTTTGGACAATGTACTTTGATTTTAGTGGGGTACACAAATAGGTGAGGCACACTTGGAGAGGGACTTTTCCAGAGAGTAGAGCGAGGCAGCACCTATGATGCAGATCTACTATCTTTAGGCTAAGGTATGGGGACAGCTGACAAAGTCCAGAGATCTTCTGATATATAATAATACTGCTCCGTAGCAAGGGGAGGGAGGTTAGGCTCCATTGTATTCTTATGATGACAGCTCCCTTCATGATTTATGGACTAGCTGCTATGCTGACTGCATTTTCCTGCTTGCTGTGGCACTTATTCAGCATGGGCCAGATTCACAGAACTAACTTAAGACTAAATCCTAAACTTACTACTTTTGGTATTCACAGAAGTTAGGATTTTGTCTTAAGTTTGTCTTAAGACAGACTTAACACAGACTTAAGTTAGGATTTTGTCTTAAGTCTGTCTTAAGTCTGTCTTAAGACAAACTTAAGACAAAATCCTAACTTCTGTGAATACCAAAAGTAATAAGTTTAGGATTTTGTCTTAAGTTAGTTCTGTGAATCGGGCCCAAGGTTAGGGCAAGTTAGTTAAAATAAATATTTTAAACTATTTTGTGTCTCTGTCAGATCTTATAGTGGCCAAGTACAAGAGTATGAGCAAAAGGATGTGTCTTGTTACCCCAATTCCTGAGAGATCTGGGAATGTTGTGTTCTGGGGTGTCTAATCATTTGTTTCTCTGTGAGACACTATAGCTAGACGGTCCTGGGCTCGTGGGTACTAAGCTAGAAGGAAGACCCAGTCCCTATACACCAGAGGTCTTCAAACTTTTTTAAGGCTGAGCCCCCCATCTAAACTTTTTTAGACGTTGAGCCCCCCTCTCTAATCACCACTTGACAACAAATTCTGGAAGCTGGCACTCTGCATCATCGTTAGCCATTCCCACCTGCAGAGCCCAGGTCGTATATGGCAAATAATATTAAAGTAAGAGTTTTTATACTGCCTGTGGTTAGGTGACAGATGCTTCTTCAAAACACCCAATGTTCCCACTAGTGTTGGGAAGAAAAGCAAAGGAGGGAGACTTTAAACAATAAAAAACTCCTGCACTTACCTGCTGGTGAATGGAATCGTAAGGAAGAATGCACCTGTTTTCAAATCCTTGGAGCAAAAGGCAGTAGTTTCGAGGTTACAAACAATGATAACGGCGCGGGGGGGGAGGCTTCAAAAGCGAGGCGAAGGTCAGCAGCCCATTATGAAATTAAGCAATCAGGAGGCAAAAGGCAGCAGTGGTGAAGCGCTGCTTCATCAGCAAAGTTGAAGTATGTTGCAGCTTTATGTATGGGATCTGTACTGCTGTCCCTTTCTATGGAGGAACGTCAATGGTGACGTCAGTGCTGCAGGAACTACATGCTGATTGGCTGTTCTGAATTGCCCAATCAGAGAGACCCCTAACTCAAGATGGGGGCCTGAAACAGAGGTAGGAAACGTACTTCCACCGTGGGAAGCAACAATGGAAGGTGAAATGGTGAAGTGGAGTGCGCGCCCCCCCTGAGGTGAAGCTGCGCCCCCCCCCCGGAGGGCTTGCCCCACACTTTGAAGTCCTATGCTATACACCTAGGTCCCATAATCCTGCTCATTGTTCTGTGTTTGTGTAGCATCCCTGCAACAACATGGAAGCAGCATACACAGGGAGAAATAGAGCATTTCTCCTCCTTTTGCCAGGGTAAGTACAGATTTTCCCTGGTTTTAATTTTGGCACTGCCCCATACTTACGGCACCCTTTTAAATATAGGGCAGTGTCAAAATCAATGAGTGTTGTGGCGGAACGCCCACTGCAACACCCATTGCCCACCCCTTTCATGCTAAGTATAGCGTGAAAGGGGGCCTTATTCATAAGGCAGGGTTAAGCCTAGTTAAGTGGCTTAATGCCGCTTTGTGAATAAGGCGAAGCCCCTATCGCCACAGGGACGTCACAAAAAGTGAGGTTTCTGTGGCGATTGGCCATTTCAGATAATGGGGTAACCCAAAAGTCGTCACCCGACCTGAGTGCAATTCAGGAATTAAAAAAATAGTCTGTGACTTTATTCAAGGAGAACTTGATTCAGATCTGTATAATCTATGTTGTGTATAAACTCCAACACTGGTATTTAATCCCATGTAGAAACCACTTCGCATATGACATCAAAATTATATTATAAATGCATACACAGAATTTACAAAACCAAAAACAATGAGGCGCCAGGGAAGCAAATTTATCTGCAATACATTTATTCAATTTGTTGTACTCAATTCACAATTTTTAAACATTTTGTAATAGGTTGCATAAAGGAAAAGGAAAAAGATTTAAGGATGTGCTTGTGTGTGGAAAGTGGAAGTGAGGATCACAGGTATAGGAATAGAAAATTCATATAATTCTAACAATATACTGGTAATGAAGACCAGTGTCAAGAGACCTGTCAACTATAGAACATGTTTAAACAACAATGCATTCCAATTAATCATGCACCAATGCATCTTCAAAATGTAGGACGAGGTGACAGGTACAGGCCTCACATTCGTAGAGCTCGGTTAAGGGTCCACATAAACCGTTCCACTTCTCCGTTGGCTTGAGGCCACAGAGGGGTGATCTTCCTGTGGCGGATCACCTTATTTTCCATGTACTCTTGGAACTCATGGCCTTGGAGCTGAGTCCATTGTCTGACCTGATCTCATCCGGCAGGCCTAGGAGGGTGAATGTCTGGTTCAGGATTTTCTTGACATGGGGAAACACTGTGGAGGTCACCACCTCCACCACTGGGAACTTGGAGAATGAGTCTGCGATCACCAACGTGTGGCGCCCATCAGGAAAACTCCTGAAGTCGATTCTCACTTTAGACCACGGAAGTTTGCATGGCTCGTCTGTGATGACTGGGGCGAGGGTCGCATCCCCGCCCGTGATGGTGCACGAGTGACATTGATGCACCATGTCTTTCACTCGGGCATCCATCGCTGGGAACCAGACTTTGTTTCGCAGCCGGGCTTTGGTTTTTGCCATCCCTTGATGCCCCACGTGCGAACTGGATGACGCGATCCTGCAGTGCCCTGGGAATCACGATGACGTGCCCTCTCAGGACGACGCCCTGCTCCCCTTCGCTCAGATCATGTTGGATTTGCCAGAGCTGTTGCCGAGCATGGCTCTTTTCCACCCAGAGTGATTGGGCTCCGTACAGGAAATGGGTCCACCATTTTTCATTAGAGCATCCTTCACCCTGGCAAGCATCTCGTCCGTGGCCGTGGCCGTGGCTTGGCCGATCTCCTCCAATGTAATTGCTTTTGGACATGCCTCGGAAGAGACCATCTTCACAAATGCTTCAGAATATGCCACATCCGTAGGCAGGGCTCGAGGTGCCATGAGCGGTAGTCTGCTGTGTTATGGGCTCCAGGATGGAACACGACCTTGAAGGTGCATGCCTGCAGCTGGATGGCCCATCTTTCGATCCGGGGAGGTGCCAGCCTTGAGGATCCTGCGAAGAGTTGGAGGAGCGGCTTGTGGTCTGTCACTACCTGGAATTCCTGACCATACAGATAGAGGTGAAAATGCTGGCATGCCCAATTTATGGCCAGGGCCTCGTTCTCTCTCCTGGCGTATTGGCGGGTCTCAGTGTCAGAAAGTGCCCGGATGGTGTAAGCGACTGGCTTCCAAGACTCCGGTCATGCTCCTGTAGGAGGACGGCTCCTAGTCCCACTGGGCTTGCGTCCACCACCAACTCCGTACGTCAACCTGGGTGGAAGTAGGCCATGACCGTCTTGTCCATGAGGGCGTGGACCTGACGAGCAAAGAAAACCAGACCAAGTCTTCTGCAGTGTGGCAACTGAGAAGGGAGCCTTTTCTCCCTTCCTTGACGTGGAAACAGGCCTTCATGAATTGTCCATTACTAGTGACATCAGCCTTGATAACCCCTCTGAGGGGTAGAGGATGTGTACCTCCATATGTGTAGATCCTGGCCTTGGTTGGTGCGAGAGGGGGTCATGGGGACAGCTGTTCGTACTGCTCTGAGTCCATGACATTGACAGATGCGCCTGTATCGATGAGCGCCTGAACTGCTGACCCACTAACCAGGACAGAGCCCATAGGCGGTGGCCTTCAGTGTTTGTCTGACCTGTTGACGAAAGATATGACAAACACCTTGTCGTCATCTTCCTCAAGCACGAGGCAGCGCCCACACATCGCTCCATCATCTTGTGTCTGTGTATCGTCGACCGATGCCTGGCGTAGACGTTGCGTCATTCCTCGAGGCCTGAAGAAGGTCTGTCGAGACCGGCTGCTTCTACACAGTTTGGCAAAGTGGTTTACCTTCCCGCAGCAGGAGCACGTCTTCCCCTTTGCTCCGCACACCGCTGTTGATGGGTGTTCTACTCTGCAGTTGCCGCACGCTCCGCTTGTAGGCGGCAGCGGTGCAGTGGGCTGTATTCGAGGCGCCGTTGTATGGCCTCGACCCTCTCTTCCTTGATGGTCGTGTATTTCTGCAGGGCTGGTGCAGCGGTGGTCCTCTGCAGGGCAGCTTCCATTTCACCAGCCTGGACATCTGAAAGTTCGTGAGACCTGGCGAGGATGAGAATGTCATCCAGGGAGATCCCTGGTTGCCGAAGGATCAGTTTCCTCAGCAGCGCCGAGCGGCACCCTTGGGTGAAGTGGCCGCGTATTTCTTCCCTTTGGTCTGCGAATGCGCACAAGCTTGCCAGCCTTCGTAGCTGCGTGTAGAACATGTCCACAGTCTCAGTGTCGGACTGTGACGCTTGTCTGAGTTTGAAACGCTCTAAATCAGGGTTCAGTTGCGGGTCAAAATGTCTATCGAGCGCGGCGACCGCCGCCTCATAGTCGTCGTCATCCCCTGTGTTGGGCAGTGTTTCGAAAAGATCGTAGATTTCTGCGCCGCCATAGTATATGAGCAGCAATCTTTTCACTGCGTCCTCTGTCTTTCTGGTACCCCTGAAATAGCGGTTCAGTCGTCCAATCCACGCTTTTCACCGTGGGGCCGCCGTAGCTGGGTCAGCAGTTTCGCTGAAAGGCTGCAGCGGGACCACAACCGCATGGCCATGGCTTGATGGCGGGACGTTGACGCCCCTTTACTGCTTACCAGCATCGGCCGTTGGGTCTGCGGCACCTGCTTGTGGCTGTGTGCTCATTTTGGAGGAGTGTATGAGCACAGGCATGGTGAACCAGTCCCCTTTTGTTTCCTCCTTCCCTTTTTCTTGGGAGCATCCCCAACTGGCGGGTGAGCGGGGTGGCGGGTGAGCGGGGTGGCACGTGGCTGGCAGGCTAGCACGGCCTTTACTTGCCGGGACTTGTGCGCTCTGTTGGGGCCTGTTGCAGTAGGTGGGGGGGAGGCATACTCCTGATTAGGCAGCTCGGTGCCAAACTTCCACAAATGTTCTTCCCTGTTCACTTTTTATTATTTCATTTAATTTCTAGGCTGAAAACATCCACAATTGTTCTCCCCTGTTGTTCACTTTGTATTATTTCTTTTATTTTCCAGGCTGTGTGGCCAATAAAACCTTGTACTCCTCTCAGTGGTTGTGTGCAGGCTGGGCAGGGTAACATGTAGTGCGCGCTTAGCAGTACGTGAGTTGGGCAGCCCCCGGGGGATTTCAGGCACTCACCCGCTGGCAGTGTGTGATCGGGTACGCAGCTCCAGCCGCTGCCGTGTACTTGCTTCGCCTCAGTGCACTCCTCCTGGGAAACGCTGGAAAGTGCCAGCCGGCGCCGATGCAGGCAGTAAAGGCCTCTCGGCACCTGGGAGCGTGGTGCCTGTGCAGGGGTAGGCACCCTGCGGGCAGCAGCACACGCGCGGTCGCAATGACCACGTGCAGACTTCCGCTCCGGGACGTGGTGCTTGTGCCGGGGTGGGCACACTGTGGTCCACAGCACCTGCACGGTGGCGACGGCCACAAGCAGACTTCAGCTGCAGGGTTTGGCGCCTGCGCTGGGGTAGGCCCCCTGCGGGCTGCGGTTCTTGCGCAGCGGCAACGTCCGCGCACAGACTCCCGCCGGTGGGATGCACAACGGTGCAGACGCCTCCTCCGGGCACACGACCCAGGGCAGCAGATGACGAGGGGAGTTGGGCGGAGGCAATGCCCCTCGGGAATAGGAGCAGCACGGGCCCCTTCACAAACACCGCCAGAGGTGGAACCGAGCACCAGTGTTCAGACCGGCTCGTTGCCAGTGTAGCGTAGCGGGCCACAGAGGTAAGGCCTGCACAGCGCATAAATCAATACAGGTCCACACTGTGATATCTGGCTGGCGGGAAGACCCTGAGCGGTCTCTCGCCGTTTATTTATCTCCCCGGGTCGAGCCCGCCCAGAGCATGCATGTCTGAAACTTTCTGGCTGTGATGGGTTGCAGGCCCTGAAATGTGAAATAACCTGTGGGCCTGGAATTGCTGGGTCCCTATCCAAGAAACGGTCTGCAGAAATATCTGTGGCTTTACTGGCTTTGTTTCCACACATGGTAAAATTGGGCATATTGTTTCCAAATATGGTAATTTCGGGTGTGGGAACAGCGGCCTCCCAATCACCCAGAGCAGTATCCCTGTCAGGGATACTGCTTTGAACACTCGGAATGAGGGCCTAAATGTATTATATACATTAAATAACAGCTCCTTAAGCGCAGAGCACACTGGGGTTGTACAAGCTTCTGCTGTTTTTCCAAAGAAAAATTGTAAGAAAATGTGATAAAAAAATGGAAGCCATGAAATTATACAGTTAACTTGGTTTGCAGGAGATTTAACTCCTGATTCCAATTGGGCTGCAAAATCCACTCCAGGCACCAACAGGAGTCTGCACCTAGAAGAGAAAATTGTGCTTACTAAAAACAATGGTCTGGGAGACTGGAAGGTTTGTATGGTCATATTCAAAAATCGGAGTCAGGAAGCTTGGACAAATCCACGGGTGTTATGTTATGTTATGTTATTCGGATTTATATAGCGCACAGCTGCCCCAGCAAAGGGGCGCCCTAGCGCTGCCAGCATCAGAATAACAGAACAGGCATCAAGACAGGGGACGCAGAAAAAGAGAGGATACGACCAAAAGCCTAGCAGGAAGGGAGAAGGAAGGTTTTAATGGCTTTCCTAAATTTCAGCAAGTGTTCCATACTACGAATCTGAACAGGCAGGGAGTTCCATAATCTGGCCGCCATATAGCGAAAGGACCGGCCCCCAGCGCGAAGACGTTTCACACAGGAGACAGTAACCAGATGCTGCTCCAGAGAGCGCAGATGGCGGGAGGGAGCATAAGGGGTGAGTAGATTAACTAGTAAGCTAGGCGTGGCAAGCTTCAAAATCTTAAAATAAAGACACAGCGTCTTAAATTGAATGCGTTCAGCCATGGGGAGCCAATGGAGTTTCCGGATGGCACCAGCTGAGGGGCAGGTCCGTGGTAGCTCCAGCAAGGCTCTGGCTGCAGAGTTTTGGACATGTTGCGTCCGAGTTATTTCAGCCTAATTAGCCCCTAATAGGATAGAGCTGGCGTAGTCCAATCGGGATAGAATATCAGACTGGAGAATCAGCTGGCGTGTTGGAGGGTCAAAAAACTTCAGAAGGGGCTTAAGACCACGCAAGAGGCCAAAGCAAGTGCCAGCAACTTTTTTTGTGTGGTCTTGGAAGCTGAGGGAGGAATCCATCCATACCCCCAGGTTCTTAACCACTACCTTAGGTTTAGGGGCCGTGCCAAAGACACTTGGCCACCATTGCTCAGTCCAGGCGCTCGAGTTCTTCCCTACTAACAGAACCTCAGTTTTGCTGGCATTCAACTGCAGGCAGTTAGTAGTCATCCATTCCGCAACGGTAGCCAGTCCGTCTCTGAACCTGGAGAGATTCAGTGTGGAACCTTCAGCCAGGACCACCGCCAGCTGCCTATCATCCGCATAGGAGACCATGGTCAGGTCCCAATGCCTGGCGACTGCTGCAAGAGGCTGAACGTACAGGTTAAATAGTGAAGGACGTAGCGCAGACCCTTGGGCACCCTCTGATCGATGGAGTAAGCCTGGGAGAGAAACGGGGGGCTGACACTCGAAAAGATCTATCTGTCAGGAATGATCTGAACCATTCCAAGGGCAGGCCGGCCACACCCACTTCCTCCAGACATTGTAACAAGATACCATGCGAAACCGTGTCAAAGGCGGCACTCAGATCAAGCAAGATCAGTGCCGCCATCTGACCGGAATCAAGAATAGTCCGCAGATGTTCAGTCACAGCCAGGAGAGCCGTCTCTGTGCTGTGATCCGGGCGAAAACCATTTTGGGATGAATCCAGGATGTTATTAGAGCTCATAAAGTTAGTTAGTGTGATATTCACAAGCGCCTCCGCGATCTTAGCCACCCAGGGGAGGAGAGATATAGGCCGGAAATTTTCAAGCTTAGTCGGGTCAAGCAATGGTTTCTTGAGAATGGGGGATACCCGCGCCTGTTTCCAAGGCCCCGGGACCACCGCTGTGGATAAGGAAGAGTTAACCAACTGGCATAGCGGGCTACAAAAAGAGAAAGTGACTCCCTAAACGGAGCTGGTTTTAAAGGGTCGGCTGGAGAGCCAGATTTGACTTTCCTGCTCAGCCGGATGAACTCGTCCTGAGAGATACTAGGAATACCTAAAAAGGAGGGCTGTGGCAGAGCTATAGGAGGAGAAGAGGACGCTTGTGGGAAGGACCGATAGATGGTACGAACTTTCTGGACAAAGAAAGTGGCTAAATCCTCACACTGCTGTTCGGATGAAATAGTGGATGCCAGATTTTTCCTAACCCTGAGGTCTTTAAGAATCTTAAAAATGCATTTGGCCGGGTTAGGGCTCAGCTTGATTTCATTGGCATAGTAGGCCGCACGAACTGTACAGATGGTTTAATGATAATGCTTGATCTCAGTCAGATAGCATACTTTTTTCATGGGATCATAATTTTTTCTCCACTCGCGCTCTAACCTCTTACAGGCCTTCTGTAGAGTGAACAATCAAACTATTGTACCAGGGGCTGGCATCGACAGTGCAGCCCTTACACCGTTTAGGAGGAATAAGAGAATCTAACCCTCCGGTGATCCAATCACAAAATGATCTATAGCCTGTCTCAGTTTCATCAAGCGATCCTAGAGGGTTTGTGCTGAGAAGTGCGTGGAAGTCCTCCAGCCTCAATTTACGCCAAGGGCGTTTAAAGACAGGCAATTGGGTGGCTTTATTGAGGGGCTCTGTAGCGGGGAAGGACATTTCAAACAACGAGTGGTCGGTCCAACCCATGGGTTTAGGAATCTCCACAGTTGCAGCCAGAATGTTCAAAAAAATAGGATCCAACAGGTGGCCAGCTAAGTGGGGAGAGCCGGAACCAGTTGGTTAAGTTGGTACGCGGCCAAATCAGCGAGTAGACTACAGATCTCATTGTCTTGTATTAAGTCAAAGTGCAAACTAAGATCCCTAAATTTCAGCACATCTCCTATGCAATTCTTCCATAAATCACCCTTGTCATCCAGTATTCAACCTTCCTAATATGCTGCTCCTTTTCAAAGGTTATCCTCAAGAGGTTTCAGGGTTGGTTAGGTGTGTGGATTGTTCCCTATTATGCAACCTGCCATGATGTCATATTTTCTTTCTAACCTTACCTTTGCCTTTATCAGATTTGGGATACTCACTGCTCTGTTGCAAGTATGACTGTTGATCCACAGCGTTCCTGGGTTTCCAGAAATCCTGAATGTGGAGGTGGAATAGAGCATGAGTGCCAAATATCTCTGTGCCCTTCTCCACTATTGTCAGTTTTCTGCAGATCCCAAAAACAAGAACACTTCTTAATGTTCCACTACCACCAAACCCAACCCTCCCTGCCTCTTCTGCAAGGCTCTCGGGGTCAACGCCATGCAGTGGGCTCATCTCTGTGCCAAGCCTCCCTGCCTCTTTTGCAAGCCTCTCTGGATCCACGCCATGCAGTGGACACATCTCTGCGCCGACCCGCTGTGCCTCTTCTGCAAGCCTCTCTGGATCCACGCCATGCAGTGGACACATCTCTGCGCCGACCCGCCCTGCCTCTTCTGCAAGCCTCTCTGGATCCACACCAAACAGTCATCTCTGTGCCAAGCCTCCCTGCCTCTTATGCTAGCCTCTCTGGATCCACGCCATGCAGTGGACTCCTTTCTGTGTCAAGCCTCCCTGCCTCATCTGCAAGCCTTTCTGGATCCACGCCATGCAGGGGACTCATTTCAGTGCCAAGCCTCCCTGCCTCTTCTGCAGCCTCTCTGGATCCACGCCATGCAGTGGACTCATCTCTGCGCCAAGCCTCCCTGCCTCATCTGCAAGCCTTTCTGGATCCACGCCATGCAGTGGACTCATCTCTGTGCCAAGCCTCCCTGCGTCTTCTGCAGCCTCTCTAGATCCACGCCATGCAGTGGACTCATCTCTGCGCCAAGCCTACCTGCCTCATCTGCAAGCCTTTCTGGATCCACGCCATGCAGTGGACTCATCTCTGTGCCAAGCCTCCCTGCCTCATCTGCAAGCCTTTCTGGATCAACGCCATGCAGGGGACTCATCTCTGTGCCAAGCCTCCCTGCCCTCTTCTGCAGCCTCTCTGGATCCACGCCATGTAGTGGACTCATCTCTGCGCCACGCCTCCCTGCCTCTTCTGCAACCTCTCTGGATCCACACCATGCAGTGGACTCATCTCTGTGCCAAGCCTCCCTGCCTCATCTGCAAGCCTTTCTGGATCAACGCCATGCAGGGGACTCATCTCTGTGCCACGCCTCCCTGCCTCTTCTGCAGCCTCTCTGGATCCTCACCATGCAGTGGACTCATCTCTGTGCCAAGCCTCCCTGCCTCATCTGTAAGCCTCTCTGGATCCACGCCATGCAGTGGGCTCATCTCTGTGCCAAGCCTCCCTGCCTCTTCAGCAAGCCTCTCTGGATCCACGCCATGCAGTGGACTCATCTCTGTGCCAGGCCTCCCTGCCGCTCGACCAGCAAGCCTCCCTGGATCCACACCATGCAGTGGGCTCATCTCTGTGCCAAGCCTCCCTGCCTCTTCTGCAGCCTCTCTGGATCCACGCCATGCAGTGGACTCATCTCTGTGCCAAGCCTCCCTGCCTCTTCTGCAAGCCTCTCTGGATCCATGCCATGCAGTGGACTCATCTCTGTGCCAAGCCTCCCTGCCTCTTCTGCAAGCCTCTCTGGATCCACACCATGCAGTCATCTCTGTGCCAAGCCTCCCTGCCTCTTCTGCTAGCCTCTCTGGATCCATGCCATGCAGTGGACTCATCTCTGCACCAAGCCTCCCTGCCTCTTCTGCAATCCTCTCTGGATCCACACCATGCAGTCATCTCTGTGCCAAGCCTCCCTGCCTCTTCAGCAAGCCTCTCTGGATCCACGCCATGCAGTGGACTCATCTCTGTGTCAAGCCTCCCTGCCTCTTCTGCAAGCCTCTCTGGATCCATGCCATGCAGTGGACTCATCTCTGTGCCAAGCCTCCCTGCCTCTTCTGCAAGCCTCTCTGGATCCACACCATGCAGTGGACTCATCTCTGCGCCAAGCCTCCCTGCCTCTTCTGCAAGCCTCTCCGGATCCACACCATGCAGTCATCTCTGTGCCAAGCCTCCCTGCCTCTTCAGCAAGCCTCTCTGGATCCACGCCATGCAGTGGACTCATCTCTGTGTCAAGCCTCCCTGCCTCTTCTGCAAGCCTCTCTGGATCCATGCCATGCAGTGGGCTCATCTCTGTGCCAAGCCTCCCTGCCTCTTCTGCAAGCTTCTCTGTATCCATGCCATGCAGTGGACTCATCTCTGTGCCAAGCCTCCCTGCCTCTTTTGCAAGCCTCTCTGGACCCATGCCATGCAGTGGACTCATCTCTGCGCCAAGCCTCCCTGCCTCTTCTGCAAGCCTCTCTGGATCCACACCATGCAGTCATATCTGTGCCAAGCCTCCCTGCCTCTTCAGCAAGCCTCTCTGGATCCATGCCATGCAGTGGACTCATCTCTGCGCCAAGCCTCCCTGCCTCTTCTGCAAGCCTCTCTGCATCCATGCCATGCAGTGGACTCATCTCTGTGCCAAGCCTCCCTGCCCCTTCTGCTAGCCTCTCTGGATCCACGCCATGCAGGGGACTCATCCGGTGTCAAGCCTCCCTGCCTCTTCTGCAGCCTCTCTGGATCCACGCCATGCAGTGGGCTCATCTCTGCGCCAAGCCTCCCTGCCTCATCTGCAAGCCTTTCTGGATCCACGCCATGCAGTGGACTCATCTCTGTACCAAGCCTCCCTGCCTCTTCTGCAAGCCTCTCTGGATCCACGCCATGCAGGGGGCTCATCTCTGCGCCAAGCCTCCCTGCCTCTTCTGCAAGCCTCTCTGGATCCACACCATGCAGTCATCTCTGTGCCAAGCCTCCCTGCCTCTTCAGCAAGCCTCTCTGGAGCCACGCCATGCAGTGGACTCATCTCTGTGTCAAGCCTCCCTGCCTCTTCTGCAAGCCTCTCTGGATCCATGCCATGCAGTGGACTCATCTCTGTGCCAAGCCTCCCTGCCTCTTCTGCAAGCTTCTCTGGATCCACGCCATGCAGTGGACTCATCTTTGTACCAAGCCTCCCTGCCTCTTCTGCAAGCCTCTCTGGATCCACACCATGCAGTGGACTCATCTCTGTACCAAGCCTCCCTGCCTCTTCTGCAAGCCTCTCTGGATCCACGCCATGCAGTGGACTCATCTCTGTGCCAAGCCTCCCTGCCTCTTCTGCAAGCCTCTCTGGATCCACGCCATGCAGTGGACTCATCTCTGTGCCAAGCCACCCTGCCTCTTCAGCAAGCCTCCCTGGATCCACGCCATGCAGGGGACTCATCTCTGCGCCAAGCATCCCTGCAGAAGATCCACACCATGCAGTGGACTCATCTCTGTGCCAAGCCTCCCTGCCTCTTCTGCAAGCCTCTCTGGATCCATGCCATGCAGTGGACTCATCTCTGCGCCAAGCCTCCCTGCCTCTTCTGCAAGCCTCTCTGGATCCATGCCATGCAGTGGACTCATCTCTGTACCAAGCCTCCCTGCCTCTTCTGCAAGCCTCTCTGAATCCATGCCATGCAGTGGACTCATCTCTGTGCCAAGCCTCCCTGCCTCTTCTGCTAGCCTCTCTGGATCCACGCCATGCAGGGGACTCATCCGGTGTCAAGCCTCCCTGCCTCTTCTGCAGCCTCTCTGGATCCACGCCATGCAGTGGGCTCATCTCTGCGCCAAGCCTCCCTGCCTCATCTGCAAGCCTTTCTGGATCCACGCCATGCAGTGGACTCATCTCTGTACCAAGCCTCCCTGCCTCTTCTGCAAGGCTCTCGGGGTCAACGCCATGCAGTGGGCTCATCTCTGTGCCAAGCCTCCCTGCCTCTTTTGCAAGCCTCTCTGGATCCACGCCATGCAGTGGACACATCTCTGCGCCGACCCGCCGTGCCTCTTCTGCAAGCCTCTCTGGATCCACGCCATGCAGTGGACACATCTCTGCGCCGACCCGCCCTGCCTCTTCTGCAAGCCTCTCTGGATCCACACCAAACAGTCATCTCTGTGCCAAGCCTCCCTGCCTCTTATGCTAGCCTCTCTGGATCCACGCCATGCAGTGGACTCCTTTCTGCGTCAAGCCTCCCTGCCTCATCTGCAAGCCTTTCTGGATCCACGCCATGCAGGGGACTCATTTCAGTGCCAAGCCTCCCTGCCTCTTCTGCAGCCTCTCTGGATCCACGCCATGCAGTGGACTCATCTCTGCGCCAAGCCTCCCTGCCTCATCTGCAAGCCTTTCTGGATCCACGCCATGCAGTGGACTCATCTCTGTGCCAAGCCTCCCTGCGTCTTCTGCAGCCTCTCTGGATCCACGCCATGCAGTGGACTCATCTCTGCGCCAAGCCTCCGTGCCTCATCTGCAAGCCTTTCTGGATCCACGCCATGCAGTGGACTCATCTCTGTGCCAAGCCTCCCTGCCTCATCTGCAAGCCTTTCTGGATCAACGCCATGCAGGGGATTCATCTCTGTGCCAAGCCTCCCTGCCCTCTTCTGCAGCCTCTCTGGATCCACGCCATGTAGTGGACTCATCTCTGCGCCACGCCTCCCTACCTCTTCTGCAACCTCTCTGGATCCACACCATGCAGTGGACTCATCTCTGTGCCAAGCCTCCCTGCCTCATCTGCAAGCCTTTCTGGATCAACGCCATGCAGGGGACTCATCTCTGTGCCAAGCCTCCCTGCCCTCTTCTGCAGCCTCTCTGGAACCACGCCATGCAGTGGACTCATCTCTGCGCCACGCCTCCCTGCCTCTTCTGCAACCTCTCTGGATCCTCACCATGCAGTGGACTCATCTCTGTGCCAAGCCTCCCTGCCTCATCTGTAAGCCTCTCTGGATCCACGCCATGCAGTGGGCTCATCTCTGTGCCAAGCCTCCCTGCCTCTTCAGCAAGCCTCTCTGGATCCATGCCATGCAGTGGACTCATCTCTGCGCCAGGCCTCCCTGCCGCTCGACCAGCAAGCCTCCCTGGATCCACACCATGCAGTGGGCTCATCTCTGTGCCAAGCCTCCCTGCCTCTTCTGCAGCCTCTCTGGATCTACGCCATGCAGTGGACTCATCTCTGTGCCAAGCCTCCCTGCCTCTTCTGCAAGCCTCTCTGGATCCATGCCATGCAGTGGACTCATCTCTGTGCCAAGCCTCCCTGCCTCTTCTGCAAGCCTCTCTGGATCCACACCATGCAGTCATCTCTGTGCCAAGCCTCCCTGCCTCTTCTGCTAGCCTCTCTGGATCCATGCCATGCAGTGGACTCATCTCTGCACCAAGCCTCCCTGCCTCTTCTGCAATCCTCTCTGGATCCATGCCATGCAGTGGACTCATCTCTGTGCCAAGCCTCCCTGCCCCTTCTGCTAGCCTCTCTGGATCCACGCCATGCAGGGGACTCATCCGGTGTCAAGCCTCCCTGCCTCTTCTGCAGCCTCTCTGGATCCACGCCATGCAGTGGGCTCATCTCTGCGCCAAGCCTCCCTGCCTCATCTGCAAGCCTTTCTGGATCCACGCCATGCAGTGGACTCATCTCTGTACCAAGCCTCCCTGCCTCTTCTGCAAGCCTCTCTGGATCCACGCCATGCAGGGGGCTCATCTCTGCGCCAAGCCTCCCTGCCTCTTCTGCAAGCCTCTCTGGATCCACAGCATGCAGTCATCTCTGTGCCAAGCCTCCCTGCCTCTTTTGCAAGCCTCTCTGGATCCATGCCATGCAGTGGACTCATCTCTGCGCCAAGCCTCCCTGCCTCTTCTGCAAGCCTCTCTGGATCCACACCATGCAGTCATATCTGTGCCAAGCCTCCATGCCTCTTCAGCAAGCCTCTCTGGATCCATGCCATGCAGTGGACTCATCTCTGTGCCAAGCCTCCCTGCCTCTTCTGCAAGCCTCTCTGGATCCATGCCATGCAGTGGACTCATCTCTGTGCCAAGCCTCCCTGCCCCTTCTGCTAGCCTCTCTGGATCCACGCCATGCAGGGGACTCATCCGGTGTCAAGCCTCCCTGCCTCTTCTGCAGCCTCTCTGGATCCACGCCATGCAGTGGGCTCATCTCTGCGCCAAGCCTCCCTGCCTCATCTGCAAGCCTTTCTGGATCCACGCCATGCAGTGGACTCATCTCTGTACCAAGCCTCCCTGCCTCTTCTGCAAGCCTCTCTGGATCCACGCCATGCAGGGGGCTCATCTCTGCGCCAAGCCTCCCTGCCTCTTCTGCAAGCCTCTCTGGATCCACAGCATGCAGTCATCTCTGTGCCAAGCCTCCCTGCCTCTTCAGCAAGCCTCTCTGGATCCACGCCATGCAGTGGACTCATCTCTGTGCCAAGCCTCCCTGCCTCTTCTGCAAGCTTCTCTGGATCCACGCCATGCAGTGGACTCATCTTTGTACCAAGCCTCCCTGCCTCTTCTGCAAGCCTCTCTGGATCCACACCATGCAGTGGACTCATCTCTGTGCCAAGCCTCCCTGCCTCTTCTGCAAGCCTCTCTGGATCCACGCCATGCAGTGGACTCATCTCTGTGCCAAGCCTCCCTGCCTCTTCTGCAAGCCTCTCTGGATCCACGCCATGCTGTGGACTCATCTCTGTGCCAAGCCACCCTGCCTCTTCAGCAAGCCTCCCTGGATCCACGCCATGCAGGGGACTCATCTCTGCGCCAAGCATCCCTGCAGAAGATCCACACCATGCAGTGGACTCATCTCTGTGCCAAGCCTCCCTGCCTCTTCTGCAAGCCTCTCTGGATCCATGCCATGCAGTGGACTCATCTCTGCGCCAAGCCTCCCTGCCTCTTCTGCAAGCCTCTCTGGATCCATGCCATGCAGTGGACTCATCTCTGTACCAAGCCTCCCTGCCTCTTCTGCAAGCCTCTCTGAATCCATGCCATGCAGTGGACTCATCTCTGTGCCAAGCCTCCCTGCCTCTTCTGCTAGCCTCTCTGGATCCACGCCATGCAGGGGACTCATCTCGGTGTCATGCCTCCCTGCCTCTTCTGCAGCCTCTCTGGATCCACGCCATGCAGTGGGCTCATCTCTGCGCCAAGCCTCCCTGCCTCTTCTGCAAGCCTCTCTGGATCCACGCCATGCAGTGGACTCATCTCTGTGCCAAGCCTCCCTGCCTCTTCTGCAAGCCTCTCTGGATCCACGCCATGCAGTGGACTCATCTCTGTGCCAAGCCTCCCTGCCTCTTCTGCAAGCCTCTCTGGATCCACGCCATGCAGTGGACTCATCTCTGTGCCAAGCCACCCTGCCTCTTCAGCAAGCCTCCCTGGATCCACACCATGCAGTGGACTCATCTCTGTGCCAAGGCTCCCTGCCTCTTCTGCAAGCCTCTCTGGAGCCATGCCATGCAGTGGACTCATCTCTGTGCCAAGCCTCCCTGCCTCTTCTTCAAGCCTCTCTGGATCCACGCCATGCAGTGGACTCATCTCTGTGCCAAGCC
Organism: Lissotriton vulgaris; assembly: GCF_964263255.1. Classification (NCBI taxonomy): domain Eukaryota; kingdom Metazoa; phylum Chordata; class Amphibia; order Caudata; family Salamandridae; genus Lissotriton; species Lissotriton vulgaris. The sequence goes on from NW_028255380.1 coordinate 772,816, forward strand.
TCCCTGCCTCTTCAGCAAGCCTCCCTGGATCCACGCCATGCAGGGGACTCATCTCTGCGCCACGCCTCCCTGCCTCTTCTGCAAGCATCTCTGGATCCACGCCATGCAGTGGACTCATCTCTGTGCCACACCTCCCTGCCTCTTCTGCAAGCCTCTCTGGATCCATGCCATGCAGTGGACTCATCTCTGTGCCAAGCCTCCCTGCCTCTTCTGCAAGCCTCTCTGGATCCATGCCATGCAGTGGACTCATCTCTGTGCCAAGCCTCCCTGCCTCTTCTGCAAGCCTCTCTGGATCCGTGCCATGCATTGGATTCATCTCTGTGCCAAGCCTCCCTGCCTCTTCTGCAAGCCTCTCTGGATCCACACCATGCAGTCATCTCTGTGCCAAGCCACCCTGCCTCTTCAGCAAGCCTCCCTGGATCCATGCCATGCAGTGGACTCATCTCTGCGCCAAGCCTCCCTGCCTCTTCTGCAAGCCTCTCTGGATCCACACCATGCAGTCATATCTGTGCCAAGCCTCCCTGCCTCTTCTGCTAGCCTCTCTGGATCCACACCAAATGTAAATGTGTAAATGTATTTGAGCTTATATAGCGCACAGCTACCCACAAAGGGTTTCCCGGCGCTTGCTTAGGGAACCCGTCCTGGTATTCCCCTGTGAGATAACCCCGGCAGGGTGTCTACAAGGTGAAAGCCAGGCATCCTGCCGCGAGGGGCCGTTGTGGAGATTAAGCAAGCTATTGCCCAGAGTCGCAGAGTGTGAACCCGTGAGTTGAGAAGGCACTGGAGCGAGAATTATCAAGTCCGTGGAATTTTTGAGCCCAAGACCCGCCGAGGCGGGGAATTGAACCCTGGTCCAGGGCCGATCTCAGCTTCCAGGTCTGCCGCCTCTAACCCCTGAGCCACACTTCTCCACACCATGCAGTCATATCTGTGCCACGCCTCCCTGCCTCTTCTGCAGCCTCTCTGGATCCATGCCATGCAGTGGACTCATCTCTGCGCCAAGCCTCCCTGCCTCTTCTGCAAGCCTCTCTGGATCCACACCATGCAGTCATATCTGTGCCACGCCTCCCTGCCTCTTCTGCAGCCTCTCTGGATCCATG